>NW_016160017.1:70951-72273 GCF_001687245.7 Rhagoletis zephyria | reverse complement strand
AGAATTTGGTTGAATAACGTCCTATCTCAGAATTCATTTCAAAAACGCCATATCTCAAAAGATAATACATTGAAAATAAGCTGATATAGGGCATTTTTGAATCGACAGCTGAGATAGGGCGTCTTTCAATGAAATTCTGAAGTAGGGCGTTCTTGAAAAATTTTCTGAGATAGAGCGTTGTTAAACAATTTTCTGAGATAGGGCGTTTTCGAACTGGTTGCCGAGATAGGTCGATCTTCCACTCAGCCATCGATATACTCTGTAAGATTCCTTTCAGTGATCGGACTTCTACCACATTGTTGTAGATCTGCCACTTTTTTGAGCACACCTACCACACAAGGTCTGAAATCTACCACATATTCGCGGTTTTGAGTATTTTTCTTTTTGCTCAACATAATTTTCTTAATTTTAAGAGCAAAAATTGTCCAACACTAAATACTAACAACAGGCAGAACGGGAGGATAAAATAAACTGTAAAATAGTATATTTTCTCAGGATTCAATTTTTCGACATCAAGCATGGTTTTATTGTGTTAAATTGCAAAATATATGATTTATAAAAAGAATTAATAGCGAAAATGATAAAAACCGACGATTTTTGTGAAAGCATTAGCAAATTTCAGTGCAACTCAAATTTCTTAAGCGTTGTTTACTTTTACATGAGAATTGTCAAATAGGCAAATCCCAAGTAGCATTTCTGGAACGAGCCACATTTGTTCGCTACATCATGATGTGATAAAAAAAAAGCTGGCAGCACTCTGCAAGGTTGCAGAAATCTTTCAAAATATGTTCGAAACTGTCAAGGAAAAAAATTGCCGAAACCAACGCAATTTTTATCAACTTCAATCTTGCACTTTATTATACTAAAATTAATTTTGTTTTAGATTCTAATTAAAGTGTTTGCAATTTAGGAGAAACCTTGTCGATTTTTTTTAATTTTTGTACAAAGTTTGATCCAAAACCTCAGATCTACCGCATTTTTTTGAAATCTATCACNCTTTATTATACTAAAATTAATTTTGTTTTAGATTCTAATTAAAATGTTTGCAATTTAGGAGAAACCTTGCCGATTTTTTTTAATTTTTGTACAAAGTTTGATCCAAAACCTCAGATCTACCGCATTTTTTTGAAATCTATCACATTTTTTTTAGACTCTAAACACAAATTTTTTTTTAAGTCCGATCACTGATTCCTTTGCCATTTCTTAAGATAAATTATCAGTTTAAACATTTTTGTAAGCAGGGATACGTCTTATCTTAAATCACATACACATATACGTATTTTTCACCGGGTAAACAGAAATAAAGTTACGAACAAGTATAC
>NW_016160017.1:62557-65111 GCF_001687245.7 Rhagoletis zephyria | reverse complement strand
GAGCGAAGTAGAGGACTAGGTTTCAAATTTTTTCGACAAAACGGAACAAATCTACTCCTATCGGAGCGAAGTCCGAACGATGGCTTATTGTGTATATGAGGAAAATGTATGCTCTTTGTTTGGTACACAAAGTCAGTATTATCGCAGCCTAGAGCTGGGATATTATCGAGAGTACCGCCACTCGATAGTTTTCGAAACGATAGTTGAAAACATCGATAGTATCGATAGTACTATCGTCGTGAAAGGTATTGCATTGAAACGCTCAATTGCTTGAAAATTGAATAATTTATAACTTTATAAAATTTATAAATTACTTTGTAAATTAAAGAGATTGTATATTTTTTTTTAATTTGAGTGCATCAAAAATAACTTTTTATAATAATAAAATAAACTTACTAATTTATGCGTCTGAATTATATAACTTATATCTTTCCTTGCATCCCCTTGAATAGCGACATACACAATCTGAATTTATTTTTTATATGGCAAAATTAAAATCGGATTGTGTTTGTCCCTTTTAAAGTGCAAAGAAGTGAAATTGGCTATAAAAATACATTTATAATACTACAAAACAAACAAAATAAAAGATATTCGTTTAAATTGACAAGTCATTCTTATTCAACTGAGATCAAATACGGAGGCGCATATCAAAATCCGGACAAGGGAAATGATTAACATTTTACCATTTTATAAGAAAACGAATATAGTACTGCTCAAAATAATAGCACCACAACGTTTTCTAGCAGTTTTGACTACTTTTTTTTTGTTTATTTACAAAACATAAAAAACTACAATATAATTAAAAATTCAAGCTTTTTAATTCGAATTTCTATAAAAATTTTGGGTAAGCATTTTTATAGCTTATTAAATTTTACTATAACTCAGTGTAAGCTTTTAGTTGCTAAAAATCCCAATGACTAAAATTTTTTTTTGCCGATTGTGTTGTGAATTTTATTGCATAAAAAAATAATGTAATGTGTAGAGATGTAAAGAACAGACATTAGCTCTGATCCAATACTTTTCGTGAAAAATCCTGTAAAACTGTCAAACAGCAAAATTATTCTCTGAAGTGAGAGTAAAAAGTGAGTAACAACAAAAAGTACGGGAACAAGAAACCATTTTTCCTGTAAAAACGTCATCCAGTGATCGCTTGACACTTTTCATGATTTTACCAGAAGAAAAAGTTCGGGTAAAATCTTGCAACTTCATTCTCTACACAACTCTCCAAAAATCGCTCTCATTTACAGGATTTTGGAGGAATTTGGTGTACGGGATCATTTTTCATGTAACTTCCTGCAAGTTCGTGTAAAAACTTGTAAGTTCATGGACTACTGGATCAGAGCTATTGTGAAGTCTTGCTAAAACCGACATCGATAGTTTTCAAATACTATCGATAGTGGCGACAATTTTCAACTATCGATACTATCGATGTTACTATCGATAGTATCCCAGCTCTACCGCAGCCGTACTGCGATGAACATGATGTCGGTGGGATATAAATAATTTTTTCGCAACTTTTCATACCCTTCCTCCCGTAAACTGTTTTTCCCTTTCTACAGCCCACGCTCGCAGTTTCGCTACTGCGCGGGCAAAAAAGGGCCCATGTCTGTCTTTACTGAAACTTTTTTGTCCAACAGTTTCACCAACAATTCACGTTTACGATTTTCATTGGCACATTCATCTGCTAAGATTATGGTTTGGTGGTCATTTGCCGCTTTAAATAACCTAAGGAAAGTGTTATATCCGTGAAGAAGTTCTTGAAATTCTCCAACTGTGCAGCATTTCATAGCACGGTTATTCGCAAAACGCAAAAAGAATAAAATAAAAATAAAATCTTTCTATAACCACTAGTCCTTATAAAATTACATATACCTGTAAAATGCATCAAACAATTTTTCTCTAGAAGTGTGCAGAAACCCTGATTTACTACTTTTAATGATGCTCCCTCTTTTAGTCAGAATATTTCGGGCGTGGTATCAAAGCAACTTTTTTTCGAAAAAGGTTATGATAGNTTTTATTTTTGCTCAACATAATTTTCTTAATTTTAAGAGCAAAAATTGTCCAACACTAAATACTAACAACAGGCAGAACGGGAGGATAAAATAAACTGTAAAATAGTTATGTTTGCTGGGTTGGAGCNATTCTTATTTGTTATGTTTGCTGGGTTGGAGCTGCTTCGGCCGATAGATTTCAAAAAGCGAAAAAATTAAATTTTCCTTTTACCCTCCTACGCGTTTCAACGCTCTCGCGTGTTCATCAGGGAGTCTTTATTCGAAAAATAAAAACAAATAAACAATAAACATGATTAGCAAGTAAAATTCGCTGATGCAAAAACAATAAACATAGTTAACGACAATTACTTTACACTAATTCTGACTTTGAACTCACATTTACATAAATATTATTGGCAAAAATTGTTTAACAAACGATAAACGTTAGCGCCATTTTAAGTATCCTTTCAACAATATTACCAAATTCGAATCCTATATTCTTATTTATATTTGTTATTGATTACAGCTGCATACACGTTGTTGGTGTTATCTACGTCCTCTTT
>NW_016160017.1:60421-62395 GCF_001687245.7 Rhagoletis zephyria | reverse complement strand
GTATCATTCCCCTTACATTCTATTTGATACACCACATTATGTTGTTGTTCCTTCAGAATTCTGTCTTTTGTTTTAGTGTACAGTTTGCTTATTGTGTTACGCGGTCTGTGAGCATATGTAATATCTTCATTCTTTATTGTTCTCCTGAGCGCCTGGTTATTTGTTAGTCCTGGTATGTAAGTTACTCCAATGTACTTTTTATTGTTAGTTGTGTTGTTAGCCTGAAGATCTTAATTTTGATTTGTTTGTTTACTTTTGTTAATCGTCGTTTCTATTAAATTGTTAACTAGCGCATGCGGGTAGCCGTTTTTGTGCAAAATGCTTTTAATTTTATTTTTGTTCTCCTCCGCGAGCTACTTGACAAAATATTAGACGACAGTATAACTGAATTGAAACAAACTGACATACATATAAAATACAAAATAAAATAAATATGTAGATGATGTGTTTGCAATAATAAAAACAAAGGACGCGGAAGAAATACTAAAAGTATTGAATGCACAAAACACAAAAATTAAATTTACGGTTGAAAGAGAGAAAGACAATAAAATTGCCTTCCTAGACATAGAGGTGCATAGAAAACGGAATACAATATTGCTAAACTGGTATGCGAAATCCATCGCGTCGGGTAGACTTATTAATTTCCATTCAAATCACCCATGGAGTCAGAAAATAAACACCGCTGCTAGCCTGATCAAAAAGGTGTACATACTAAGCAACAACGAGTTCGCGGAGGAGAACAAAAATAAAATTAAAAGCATTTTGCACAACAACGGCTACCCGCATGCGCTAGTTAACAATTTAATAGAAACGACGATTAACAAAAGTAAACAAACAAATCAAAATAAAGATCTTCAGGCTAACAACACAACTAACAATAAAAAGTACATTGGAGTAACTTACATACCAGGACTAACAAATAACCAGGCGCTCAGGAGAACAATAAAGAATGAAGATATTACATATGCTCACAGACCGCGTAACACAATAAGCAAACTGTACACTAAAACAAAAGACAGAATTCTGAAGGAACAACAACATAATGTGGTGTATCAAATAGAATGTAAGGGGAATGATACCGAAAGCTGTAACAAATGCTACGTAGGCACAACAAAAAGATCATTGGGTACAATAATAAGCGAATATAAAGCGGATGAGAGAAACAAAAAGATGAAAACAGCACTGGCACAACACTTGATAGGGCTTTCGCACGAGGCGATTTTTCAGGCAACTTTTAGTTGAAAGCAAAAATCGCCTCGTCCGAACGGCCTTTCAACTAATCGCTTTCAACAAAGTTGGTCGCCAGCCAACTTTGAGCTCGTTCAACTTTTTTTCCTTGCAACCCTGTGTTTGTTTACATTCTGTATCAGTGTTGGGAAATTAAATTGTTCCATCAGTACGAAATCTATACAAAAAATGTACTTTTCGGCTATAAATTGTATACACTTTTTAATTCGCTCATATATTTTCTTAGTACATTCCCTTCAAGACCAATGAATTTATGGTATTCATGAGAAAGTTTTATTGTTTATGTACATACGTTTACGTAGTTTACACTTTTACAAATTGATTCCACGTGCACATGTACTGCATTTAACGCAAATATGTATGCACACATTTTCAGGTATACATCTTAACAAAAAGCATATTTAAGTTATTATTAATGGATAAAAGAGACATTTTCCTTTGGATTCAGTACTAAAATTTGACATTTTAATAGCATTTCAAGTGCTTATCAAAACTTTACGACAAGATTTGACCATTTATCTTAATAGTATTCAATTTTAATTATTTTTTGTAAAAATACGGTTTATATTTTAAGAAAAGCTGTACAAATTCAAGGTTCAAACTTTGTGGAACATTAAAAAAAACCAACACACTTTCGTAAAAATTTCGAGCTTTTTAATTCGATTTCCTAGATTTATTTTGAGCGTGCGGTTTTTTAGCCCATTAAATTTTAATATAACTAAGTTT
>NW_016160017.1:42371-55795 GCF_001687245.7 Rhagoletis zephyria | reverse complement strand
TAAGGAAAGTGTTATATCCGTGAAGAAGTTCTTGAAATTCTCCAACTGTGCAGCATTTCATAGCACGGTTATTCGCAAAACGCAAAAAAAATTAAATTAAAATAAAATCTTTCTATAACCACTAGTCCTTATAAGATTACATATACCTGTAAAATACATCAAAAAAATTTTCTCTAGAAGTGTGCAGACTACTTTTAATGATGCTCCCTCTTTTAGTCAGAATATTTCGGGCGTGGTATCAAAGCAACTTTTTTTCGAAAAAGTTTATGATAGATGCTCTTACTTAATTGGAGCCTTCTCAATTCAATGGCGTCCTCAGTTTTACCCTATTGGCTCCACTTTTCGAGATTGCGGTACTTGAAACTTTGGTTCAATTTTAACTATTTTATAAAAAACTCCCTGAACTTTGAAGATATTTTACTAAAATTTTGAACATAACCGTTTTTTAATATTACCTTAACTATTCCATAAAATCATCGGATTCGGTTTACTAAAACATCTACCATCTCCCATACAACTGATTGATCAGAGAAGTTGTTTTGCGTTATAACTCCTTCAATTAAACAGGTTAAAATTTAGTATAGGTTCAATTTAACATATAGCACGCATACAATTTATTATTCAGATATGAAGTTAGAGTTATAGCGCAAAAACACATATCTGAGTAATCAGTTGTATTGGAGCTATATGTTAATGTTAACCTATTTCGATAATTTTAAGGAATAATTATGGTAATATTAAAAAACTGTTATGTGCAAAATTTTGGTAAAATAACTTCAAAACTGAGGGAGTTATTTATAAAATAGTTAAAATTTAATCAAATTTTCAAATACCGTCATCTTGAAAGCCGGCGCCAATCTGGTAAAACGGGGTATGCCATTGAATTTAGAACGTCCCAATTACGTGAGTTCAACTTTCAAAATCTTTGCTCAAAGTTTACAACCTGAACAGCATAATTTGAACCCAGCTTATTCTTTTGTTTTCTATTTCATGTTTATTCCTCGTCTAACTTTTGAAACACCTGATGAACATGAATTACACTTATATTAATCGATGTATTAAGAGATTACGAATAAAATGATATATAAAACATAGGTGTGCTCACAAATTTAAAAATAAAATTTGCCCGATGAAAAATACTTACATATGCCATTTAAGAGAAAACATTTCGTTGTTTACAAAATGGTTAATTTGTCTTGAGAATGGGCACCCTATGTATGTATACTAGTTAACTAAATAGTCGGACAAGTCGTAGTTTAAAATGAAAAAATGTTAAAAATTTAAATTTTGCATATCGAGGGCTGAGTGGAAGATCGATCTATCTCGGAAGCCAGTTCAAAAACGCCCTGTCTCTGAAAATTTTTCAAGAACGCCCTACTTCAAAGTTTGATTGAAAAACGGCCTATTTCAGAATTTGGTTGAATAACGTCCTATCTCAGAATTCATTTCAAAAACGCCCTATCTCAAAAGATAATACATTGAAAATAAGCTGATATAGGGCATTTTTGAATCGGCAGCTGAGATAGGGCGTCTTTCAATGAAATTCTGAAGTAGGGTAGCTGGTGTCCCCGGTTGCATTTCAAACATAATACATTTTTATAGAATTTTTAAAATTCATTCAGATGAACGAAAACTGGATATACATGTATATTTCTTGTTGTTCTGACTTTCTTTAACAAACATTTCAATCTCTTTATCGTACTAGCTGTCGGGTTTCTTAAAATGACTCTGGTTGCAATTTCATTCCGATTGCGAATACAATTTTTTTCAGCCGAATTAAGTTCAAATCATTGGAATTAACTTAATTAATTATATCAACAAGTATTTACTTCCTTTTTTCATAAAAAAAATCGCTCCTGTTTATAAATCTCTAATCTAACGAACTTATGTATTCAAATTCTCGTAGACAAAAATGCAACCATGTGCCACGATCATATGTGTTTCGTGATTGCAAATTCTTGCTGGCTAAAATTTTTCCAGCAAGAAATTGCAACTTCTCTCAGGAGAACTATCACTTTGCGCTCCCAGTTTTTGAGTGATGAATAATTTTTTGGTCTGCACGAACGCGATTTGGGCAAAAATCATGATAATTCGTACAAATTCGTACAAATTTTTTGCTCGACGAACAAACCTAATTATGCAAACGAAGGTGATGCCAACGAATATTTAGTATGAAGAATTTTTGGTTTTACTACTAATATAACTAAAAACTGTAGTCAGCAACATTCTGCACAAGTAAAGGAGCCGATTTTATGTGTGGGAGCGAGAAGACTGTTTTATTACAAAACCTTTCTGTTATTGAATCATGGTATAAACATGTATATTTTTAAATTTTTTCATCACAGAAAATTTTTTTTACAGAAATGGAAACTGGAGATGACGCGATTGAAGACATTTTAGATGAGCTGGATGAAAATCTATACATTGTGATGATGTGCCCTAGAGGAATCCCGAACACTATTCCTAAGTCTGATAAGTGGCGTAATAACATTTTAACTATGTTGGACGAGAATAGATTTCGGCAAATGTTAAGAGTCGGTAGACAGGAATTTTCAATGCTGGTGGATTTAATTAAAAATGACGAAGACTTTAACAGGCAACATTCTTCTAAACAATTTTCGATTGAACTGCAACTAGCGATTGTGCTTTTTCGTTTAGGCTCGTCAGGGGAAAGTGCAACATTTAGAAAAATTGGGACCTTATTCGGAATAGGGGATGGAGGAACTATATCGAAAATTACCAAGAGAATTTTCAAAACCTTTTTGAATTTACAAACGCAATATATTTGTTGGCCTGATAAGAGTGAGCGTTTACAAATTGTCTCTGATACCTTTGATGAGCTACCGTATTGCATTGGATATATTGACGGTACGGAAATTAAGCTAGCAGAATCGCCAATTGAAGATCATACGTCATATTTTTCGCGCAATCATATATATTCCCTAAAAGCATAAGTTGTTTGCGATTACACTTTAAAGATTAGACATGTTGTAGTTGCCCTGCAGGGAAACCGCGGACTAGTGAATCAAATTTCTAGTTCCGTACTAGGTCTTTGTCGTCAAAAAGGAACTAGTCCGATAGGAACTAGATCCCCACCAGTACAAAATCGGCTAAAAGTGGTACTAATTTTTTCAGTTTTTTTCACTAGAAATCTATATCTAAAGTGACGAATTAAGAACCGGTTCGGAACTATAGAAAAAGGGATGCAGAACGAACTAGATCTTATTTGTCGAATATTGAACTAGTTCGGAACCATCGAATAAGGGATGCAGCGGGGGGCTTGTTTACTTTACATAGATACGTGTTCGGCGGCTTTATCGTTCATATACGCTTCTATTCTGTGCTTCGCAGATGCTTTTTCATAGCTTGGTAATACAAAACTAAAATTTGTGTTAACATTTCAACATCTTGGGACCGTCTGGAATCTAAGAAATAACAGCGAGCACCTCTGCAAACTCAGGTAAAGCTAAAGGTATGTAAACGTACATTTCTTACAATCATTCAAACAAATTTAATTTCAAATTGAAAACACATTTCTTCCAAAATAACTTAAAATCGCACACACGGAAGAACCAAAAAGATTAAAAAATCATGATACTTTTTTCTTTCGTCTGTCGATTTTAGAACTGGTTCGGAACTACAGAATTTAGGACTAGTTCAGAACTATCGAAAAAGGGATGCAGCGGGGGGCAATTGACACTTCCTAGGACATCGCCATGTTAAAATCGCCAGTTGCTTGCATGCAAAAGAGATTTATCGCGAACCAATACTAGGTCTAAATGTACTAGAAGCGCACCAGTTCAGATCTAGAGATTTTCGCCACAGGGTGGGCATCCTGGTAGCTGGCACGATGCTCGAATATATCGAAACTCCTCGCTTTTCAAAAGAAAGGAACGATGCTTTTCGTCACAACAATGGATAGCAGGACCCTGCAGTGAAAAGCCAAACCAGTAAGAAAAAATACTAGTTCATTAGCTAGTATGTGCCTACCAGTTCGACAATTTAGGCGATCAGCGACATCTGCCTTTGAATTGCCATAGCCAAAAATAAAACGCAATTAATTGCTTTTCTTACAAATGTCGGCTGTGGCGTCACATGAAGACTACTGGTTCTGGTTCTGAAATCGCAGGTTCGAGGCCGCTTGGAGGTGGTTAAGATTTTTCAAGTTAAATAAATGTAAGTAAAAATAATTTTATTAATTTATTATAAATAAATAACAAATTTGAAAATCTAATTGCATTGCAAAAAAAACATTTAGGAAGAAATGCTTGTGCTATAAAAACAAAGAAATTAAACAAAAATATTTTTTTATTAAATTTAAGAATTACAATAAACAGCCTAAACAAAAAAATAAATTTATAAAAAATAAAAATAAAAATAAAAAAGTTTCCCTGCGCCAGGATTTGAACCTGGGACCTCAGGCTTACCACGCGAGTGCTTTGCTCTGTCGGCCATTGTGACTGCTGGAGCGTCGCGAGCAAAAAGGCACATTTATGCTTTTCACGGGGAATGAACTGGCAGACTATCTCATCAACTGGTATGATGCTACTAGTATTTATACTAGTAGATGCTGATGCATAGCCCGACAATTGACATCTCGGAGGACATCGCAATGTTAAAAATACCAGTCGCTAACATTGAAAAAGGATAGAACGTGAACTAGTTGGGCTGAAACGCAAATTGGTAGAATTCTAGTTCACAACTAGTAGCTTTCCCTGCAGGCGAGATTCAGCGTATCCAATATCTGAAACTTTAATTACCCCGTATAGAAGCAATGCTAGGCAACTCGACAGAAACCATCGCATGCTTTTAACTTGCGTCACAGCAAGTATCGCGTAGGAGTTGGGCATTGTTTTGGTGTCCTTAAAGAAAGATTTGGTAGCCTTAAACAGTTAAGAATGCGCCTAACCAACAAAAACAATCATAAACTATGCTGCGATTGGTTTCTTGTCTGCTACGTTCTGCATAATATTTTGATTAATGATAAGGAAAGCTACTTGATATCTACTTTTGATCAAAATTCAGCAGAATTTTGGCTGCCTTATACTAAAGCCAGCCTTTCGATATAAGCTACTATTCCATACGAACACAGATACGTACATTCATGTGCTTATATACATGTATATGTATACTTTGTACATTAGTCCAAAAACATTTATTGTTTACTCGCATGTTTATACTTCATTTCAATTTCAAACATTTAAATGCGCTCATCTTTTTCTAATTCAAGTTTTTTCATTTTTAACTCCTCTTCGATTTGGTGAGCCTTCAAATCCATCTCGCGGTTTTTAAATTCTATTTCTGCTTTCAACTGATCTTGTTTTAGTTTTGTTTCTCTCTCGTGAATTGCTATTTTCTTGTCTTGCCTTTCTTTTTCCCACTCTATCTTCATTTTGAACATTGCAGTTCGCTCTGCTTGAAAAGCAGCCAAATGCGCAGCAGGGGTCTTTGGGGAATTTTTTTTTAATTTTTCGGCGCAGTCTCTTGCCTTCTTTTAAATCACCTCCTGCGAGCTTCGGCCACATGAAGTTCCCGCGACTGGCTCAGCTGCAACACATATTTCAGCTTCCTCACCTGTTTCTTGAATACACTCGTATATAATAATATCTGAATCTATGTTTCAGATACTTCCACATCAGCTTCGTTTATTTCACCTGAATCGATAACTCCATACGCATTCTGCGTACATATTGCGCCAAAAATTTAAGTATAGTATAAATAAGTCTTCATATGAGTAATTTTTTAAATATCGAGCCCTAACTGCCAAAATAACCTCAGCGACATTTTTTTTCAAAATTTTCTTTTTGATGCAGAAATATTCATAGAGCATCTAGATGCATTTCTGCATCAAAATTTTGAAAAAATGTCGCTTACGTTATTTTGGCGGTTAAGGCTCGATATGTATATACATGTATAGCCAGAGGGGAATTTCGTAATCGTCTACAATAGCCAACTTTTGGTCCACTTACAACGGCCAACTTTTATCTGGTTAAAAAAAAAAAAATAAGTATATACACTTACTACTTTTTAAGTATTCTTCTACTAGTTAGTTTTTTCATTTAATAATACAAACTTGTATTATCGTTCAAGGCCGGTACTAAACATGGGACGGACCCCCCTCTAACCCTATTTTTTTTTTTTTAATATTTAAACGAATTTCCAACGTTGTCACTAGATCTTTTTTCAGTGTTTTTCAAAAATACCAAGTATTTTCATAGTATGTGCAGAATGTATTTTTTTTTAAGAAAAACTTATTCTAAAGCCAGAATTTGTTTTGGTATACTGTTGTACAGATCAAGTGAATGCGTAAAATTGTTTATTGTTTTAGTCAAATGCGTTCCTTTAAACTCAGATGGACTGTATGCAAGAAACTCGTCTTCTATTGATTTCTGATTTTCTCCTGTTGTAAATAACCTCGAATCTCTTTGAAGGTCGCTGTACAATTTCGAGCTCAAAAAGTTTCATGAGCTATGGGAAAATCATTACGATCACAACATTTAAGGCGGATTCACTGTTCGTGTCCGGACAGTTTTTGTTAGTAATTTTACGCGTTCCTTTCCCAACTTATCTCACTGAGAGCGCGACAAAAATGTGCTGAACACTCTTTGTTTGAATCAAATTGATTTTGATTTTCTGTCCGAACGACTTGATGATTCGGGTTGCCGCGTTCTCCTTTATATGCGTTTGCAGCGAATTCCATGCGTTATTTGCCCTCAAAATCATATATAGGCAACAATGTCATCAGTTGTTTGCTTCAGAACAAAATATAGGCTGCGTTTCTTTATACATTCCGGATAATCCCATTTCACAGCCGGAATAAACGTTCTTAAGAATAAATAAACAAAAAAGTTTATTCCAAACGTTCAGAATGAATAAAGAAATTCAGCCATAATGTGCCGAAATGAAAGGTGAACCGTACTTCAGCACCCTCTCCGGCAAAAATGTTTTGAGAGCAAATAACATGTGTTGACTTCGAAACCTTTCTATGTTTCACATTATGCCAGATCGGCGGTTGTTTTGACTAGCTCGGAAATGACCCTACCACACTTGTATATGTATCTAGCCATGCGATTTCGCATTTATTGGATATTATAAAAGCTAAGTGAATATTAAATAATCAACTGTAACAAAATTTTATAATTTTTCATGCCTATTACGGTAACCGACGGATGCCATCCGCACGGATCTAATCTGATTTGCACTTTCATAACAAGGGAGTGTGAAGGATTAGGTTCGTGCGAATGCCATCCTTCGGACCAGAATTCGCATGTATACTACGGATGCCATTCGCATGAATCTAATCTTTCACACTCGCTTGTTATGACAGTGCGATTCGGATAAGATCCGTGGGGATGGCATCCGTCGGATACCGTAATAAGCATGTTTATCTTCTAACTAAATATAAGGAAAAATCCGGGACCGGGCAAACACCCCCACCCTATAGTCGGGACTGCACATATATTTATAAGTATGTATACAATCGACTTGTATATATGTAAATATATATAGTCATTCATCTAGAACCTTATCGAAAACCTACCTGAAAATCGAAAAAGTTACCGTTTTTGAAATCGGCACTTACCACGATTTTGAACTTCACGTATTCGTACGCGGGACACATAATATATATATTTCATGAGAATTATAATATGAAAGTGTCTATTTAGCCAAGTAAAAAGCAAAGCAGTATACTTAAACCAGCACTTCTAGCATATATTGACCTGGGTTTTCGCACGACTGTTCCTGTTTCATCGTTTCTTTTTAGGAAATTCTTACCACAATATACATATGTATTATTTACACTAGTAGCTATTTATGTAAATATGTTTGTATTTTTTATGCTAATATATGCAAATAAAAGAAGAAAGTAAACACAACCACCATCGAGTAAATTTTTATTTGTGTCAAACTGAAATTCTTTCCAATACTAAACGGTTAGCTGATTCAAGTCTACAGCAATTTCACAAAATTAATTGAAAACTTGTATCAACCAAAGCATGGTTTCTATTTGCTCAACAATGATTTTATTTAACTAACAATATTGTCCAATGAAGGTAGTCGTTTTGTAATTATTAACAAATATACTTGTGTCCCAACTAGAAGTCTCAAATAAATTGCAGACTTTCGTGAACTAGATATTTAGTTCGCCATATCCAATTATGCCACTTGGTCTTACCTCCATATACATATGTATTATTTACACTAGTAACTATTTATGTAAATATGTTTGTATTTTTTATGCTAATATATGCAAATAAAAGAAGAAAGTAAACACAACCACCATCAAGTAAATTTTTATTTGTATCAAACTGAAATTTTTTCCAATAATAAACGGTTAGCTGATTCAAGTCTACAGCAATTTCACAAAATTAATTGAAACCTTGTATCAACCAAAGCATGGTTTCTATTTGCTCAACAAGGATTTTATTTAACTAACAATATTGTCCAATGAAGGTAGTCGTTTTGTAATTATTAACAAATATACATTTGTCCCAACTAGAAGTCTCAAATAAATTGCAGGCTTTCGTGAATATTTAGTTCGCAATATCCAACTATGACACTTGGTCACTATAACAAAATCTTGGTAATTATAACTAAGCATACATATGTGTGTTCGTGCTTCTCCACAAAGGCCATCCATCTTGAACTCTGCTCAGACCTGACAACTGAAGCTTTCAAAGCCTGATTTGCCAGATTCGTGGACCGACGTGGTCTTCCTCATTAAATTATGTCGGACAACGGGAAAGCTTTTGTAGGCGCCCAGGGGTCAATCCACTGAGAACTGTCCACATTTTTCAAGGCAATTTATACCGCCATACGCTGTGGCGGAGGAGGTCTGTGGGAATCTGCGGTTAAAAGCTTTAATACACACTTTACCGAAGTCGCGGGAAATCCCAAATTTACGTTCGAGGAATTTACCACAGTCCTAATACGAATTGAAGCGGTACTCAACTCCCGGCCGCTTTCTCCCTTGTCACTCTATCTCGGTCCTGACCAAAACGTTCGCGTGGCAGACATACAAACCCATTCCAAATTCTCGTTTCTTCATACCCTAATATGCATAGCCCTCCATACGACGTACAGTCATGCGCAGGTGGTACCACGCTCATTGGTTAAACACTACACCAAACTTTCACTCTCATCTTTTCCGTCTTTACAGAAAAAAAATAATTAGTCTGTTCCTTTGAACTTCGGACTAAAACCTGTGGAACTGTCAAACTACAATTTTACGCTCTCAAATGAGAGTAAAAGGAGAACAGATGCAGAAGTGCATAGGAACGCAAAAAGCACTATTTCCTGTAAAAACGTCAGACGGTTTGTTTACATGTCATTGGCACTACACTGATTTGGCTGAAATATCACTAAATAATTAATAAAATCTATACATATTTAAATATTTCGTTGTTTACTTCCATTTTATAACAAATATAAGGTTCTTTGCTTTCACCGCTTTCTGTTTTTGTTTGCACATGTAAATCAGCTGATCGTTTGACACTTTTCATGAACTTACAGGAAAAAAATCTCCGGACTAAATCCTGTAACTTCCGACTAGGAACAGTTGCTCAGTTACTCTCTCAAATGTGTTCCCACTTACAGGTTTTATGTCAATAGGAACGACTTGCTGTAAGTTCTGACTAAATCCTGTAAACCGGACTGCTATTGGAACAGACTAAATGTTTATTTTCGGCTAGTTGTCACCATTGCGGTAGGGCGCATCATTCGTTGCTGCACCGAACGACCTCGAGCTCGCCAAGGCACAGACGCAGAAACGTGATCCGAAACGGATGCACGGCCAGCCGCCGCACAATCCGAAAACCAGCAGGAAGCCTCCAGAGTCGCTCCGCTATCAAACGTCGCCGGATCGAGCAGCTGAAGGAGCTGCTGCCAGCACTAGCGATGCAGGGGGGCGCGGTGTTGAGGACATGGACGACTAAGGCGTTTTTTACAATTTTGTTTTATATACACAGACATATATATACAGATATACATATGTACCTACACGTAAAATGTTGAATTATATAAAAATGTATACATTAAATTTCGAACATATCCTTGTATGTACCTAGTCATTAAAACGAACACATATACACACACATATTAAAAGTTGTTAAAACGCGAAGTGCTCGAGCACTCGCAATCGAACTCTTGATCAGCATAGACTGCATCATTTATTACCTTTTTACTACAGTCCGCTTTTGCTTTGAATTCCAATAAAGACTTAAATTTTGCATCTATTTAAATAAAAATCTTGATCTCTTTTATTTAAATCCAAGAACGATAGATGTCTCTCTGCATCGTGTGTTTAAAAGGTATTAAATACACCTATTATTAAGTTGCCAAGAGCGCAACAGTGGTTCATTAAGAAATTTTCGAAATTTGTATTTCGCACAGAAACATAGCTTTTGACCTATTAAATGAATTTCAAACAAATTTATCAAAACGTTAAATATATTATAATATTTATCAAATCGTTTTTCATAACTTTTGTTTATTACTTTTTTAATTAGATGTACATAAGTATGTATATGAATCGTCACACATTAGTTCTGAGTTATCAATGTATTATTGAAATTATTTCTTTGACTTATAATAAAAATTTTTACTAGCAACATAGTTTCCTTATACATTGTATATGGTTTATAACTTCTCGTTCCATTTTCCATAAAGCGGTCAAATTGATAGTACGGATTATTTTCAGCTCTTAGTAATATTCCGTTTTTGATACGTTTGAACCAGCATGTTAAGGGCATCCAGTTTGAAGCTGCAAGGAACCGTAAAAAAGTTAAATTAAAAACAACGCAACAACAAATTGTAAAGTATATACATATGTATAAGTTTTAAATGATGGAAGGTTTACACATTTGGGCAATTCACAAGGTGTTGTGAAGTTATATTTTCCTAACAAAAGTTGTGTTAAAACACGACGGTTGTGAACACCTGTTACGATTATTTATTATATCTCAGCACTTAACCTCACATAACACCGAATAAACATAGGTTGCAGAGTTGTATCGTCATGTGTTATTTTTCTTCACAAAACAATAACAACATTTTTACAACTGTCATGAAATATCATGACTTCACGACAAACACGACAAATACGACACCTTGTGAATTGCCCAATTAATTACACTGTGCGACAGGGAAAATAAACTTCTTGAGCGTAGATCTGGTCGAATAATAAAGAAACATGCTTAGATGCTTTCTTACTCCTTGAATCTCTCAACTTACTCTTAACAACAATCTTTATATGACTTCACGTATGTAGGTATGTACTAAACATATGCGCAATACCATTTGAACGGCCTAACAAGACATCCGTTCGCAACATAAATACTTTCGCTGCTTTACTCTCATCCATGATTCAATAATACAAGGTTGGATAACCTGGCAGTTGTCTCGCTCCCGCATTCTGCCTTAGCCTGTGTTGCTTCCTTTTTTGATTTATGGAAACTACTACTAAAATACAAGGAGAAATATTGTGTTCGTATAAAAAGTTCAACAGGCAACACTGCCGATATTTTCATCGATTGTTTTGTGGAAATTCATTTTCTTATTGCGCAAATTCAAGTATGCCAAAAAAATCTAAAATAATGGAAATATTTTGAATTAAAACAATAATTTACATATGTATTTCTTTGCAGAGCCTCCGAGTTATTCGAAATTCGTATTAAAGAACTAGAGTTTTAGAAGAAGTAAAGTTTTGCATATTTACAAGTAAGTATACCACACCATAAAAGTGAAAGTGCAAATATTAATAAAAATATTTTCTTGTGCAGGTCCGGATCATCTGTGTGTCCGTCCACATTCGCTGGTGCAGGGATTCTCCCTATTGCAGCCTTTGCATATTTATAAGTATGTATACCACCCCATAAAAGTGAAAGTACAAATATTAATAAAGATATTTTCTTGTGCAGGTCCGGATCATTTGTCTGTCCGTCTACATTCGCTGGTGCAGCGATTTTTATATACTTCCAGGACTCTAATCTGATCGCAGATACAACTTTTTCCTTACCGCAAGCTCAACATCATCGTAGCGCAGCCCACTTTTAGCGCAAGACCTTTACAATATCGCACACCGTGTTCAAAAGAGTCACAACTCAAATAATACGATTGTAAGAAAATGCGAAAAACTATTTCTTAGCACATGGTCATCACATGGACAAGGGTGACTTTACCTTAGGTTTTTTTAACAAATTATAAAAAAAAAATTTCTGCAGCTTTTGCTGAAAGTTAAATAGGAGCTCTGTGCATAATTTCAAAAATTACAAATTTTGAGGTGTGACTCTTTTGAAGACGGTGTGCGATATGCTGGTGTTTTGTATGTAAGTTTTAATAAGTGGAAAAAGTCTAGTGTACTAACCGTTCATCTATAGAACACCCAAAAAAGTACAAAACAGTAAAATTAAATTTAAATTAAAAAACCAAATGTAATTAAATTAGGATGCTCAAGATCTACTTTTTAAATGTAACCATTATAATGATTAACAAGACTCATAAGAGAAAATAGTAGAAAACATTTCCAAAAATTTACATGTTTAAAAAACGAAATGTAATTAAATTACGATACTGAAGACATATTTCTTAAATGTAACCAATATTATGATTAAGAAGACTGATTGGAAAAAAATACAAAACATTAAAATTAAATTTTAATTAAAAAACCAAATGTAATTAAATTAGGACACTCAAGATCTAACTTTTCAATGTAACCAATATAATGATTAGCAAGACTGATTGGAGAAAATAGTAGAAAACATTAAAAAAATTTAAATTTGTAAAAAACCAAATGTAATTCAATTACGATATTGAAGATGTAACTTTTAAATGTAACCAATATAATGATTAACAAGACTGATTGGAAAAAATAGTAGAAAATATTACTAACAAATTGAAATTTGTAAAAACCAAATATAATTCAATTCAAGATATTTAACATGTAATTTTTAAAAGCAACAAATATAATTTTTAGCAGATTAATTTATATGCATTATATCAATTACATCATTACTATTTGTATATTTCTTTATATAGTCTCTTTGAATAAAAGAATAACGCAAACGTCAAGCTGTGAAGCTGTGTTTTCTGTGATCTGTTCAAATTTTGTGTTTAATAAAGCTGTTTACGCTTATTAAAGTAAAAAATTAAAAAAAGTGTTGATAAACTTCTGGTGCACAATTTAAAGATAAGCAAAACATCAAAATTTCCCGTAAATTTGATTAATTTAACTTGATATTCTTAATTGCATGTGCCGAGTATTTTGTTTTATATAATATATTGTTGTTGTACAATTGTTTTTGTTTGTGCACATTGATTTTGCTCTTTTTGTCTTTTTGTCATTTCTGCTGTTTCATCTTTGTCACAGCTGTTTGCGTTGTGTTTATTAGGTGTCAAATATACAGTGCATTTAAAACTGTTCGCTA
>NW_016160017.1:16311-41211 GCF_001687245.7 Rhagoletis zephyria | reverse complement strand
CATAGCTTTCCAACTGATATTTACCAGCTGATTGGTTCACTGATCAATACATCGTTTTCAAAACCGTTTTTGCTTTTTTGCTTCTAAAACCTAAAAATAAATATAATTTTAAACATGTCGTGTATTTACACCAATAGCCACGTTAAAAGCGACTCCTATGTGTCATGCTGGCTCTGCGATGGGATTGCCCATATAAAATGTGCTGGTTTGAGCGGTAGAGTAGTAGACGCTATTAACGAGGGTAAGGGTCTTCGTTGGTCTTGTCAAAAATGTAAATCAACCGATGTTGATTTATTTAAATTCTTCAGGCAGTCCAGAAATGGTTTTTCTGAGATCGGGAAGGATCTGTCGGCGCTTGTTGAGAAATTTAAGCATTACGAAAAAATGTTTAGGTCTTTCACTTGTCTCGACAACCCTCCACACTCTGAGGATAGCCGAGAAAATAAAGGTGGGCATGTTATTAGTCCACCTAAAAAGACAGGTCTACTTCTAAAAATAGTCAAACCGTTGATTTAACAGTGTTGCCATCAACATCTCAAGCTCCACTGTCTAACTTAGTTCCTCCGAATAATTCGGAGCCCCGCACATCAGACATCATTACCAAAAAGTTGGTTGTAATTCCTCCGAGAAAACGAATCATTCCGTGGTTTATGTCAAGATTTTAACTGTCATTCCAGCACGTTTGACGTATCGGACTCGATTTTTACTATAAAGAAAACTATTATTTCCACTCTCAATAATTGAAATACTATCTTTAGCATATCCAATCAGCTGATGAAATTGATTCTGTAGCTGATTAGTTTTAGATCTCGACACTTAACAAACTCCTGTTTCCACTACCATAAAAAAGTGAATTCATTGTCTATTGTGTATATCAGTGGGATCCTCTTCATATATTTAATTGAATTAAAAAAAAACCCCCCATTTCAGCACTACCACACTACTTTTCCTACTACCTTATCACAAAAGGGGATAAAATGGTTACCCGCTCTCTCTTTCCTTCTCAAATGCAACCTTACAAGGCAGTCGATTGACACAAATATCAATATTTATCCAACCTTGTATTATTGAATCATGACTCTCATCGTTCCAGCCAAGTGTGAGTAAGCATAACCCAGTTTCTGAAAGCGTAATATTATGTTCGCGTTGAGCCATTCACTCAAGTTTAAGGGCCATTTTGGAGTTTAACGCTAAACTCTGCTCTTAAACTCGGAGTTTACCATATAAACAATTTTCGTTAAAATCTCCTTAAACATCACTTTTATTTGGAGTTTATGGGAATGCAACGCTTTTTCTGACTGAATTTTGTTTGTGTCTTTGATAATCCAAACCTGCAACCAAAATGCCGACAGTTAGCTTGTCCCCGTACTGCAGGATTTAATCAGAAATAGTCCGAGGTCGTTCCGTGCACATAAGTCTAGAATATCAACAATCTAACTATGCAAAAATGAAAAATGTGGCTCAATACAACTTTTTGTACTAATTGCAACCCTACCAAAATTATCTGGCGGAAGAAAAACATAAAGAATATATCAATGGTTAAAGTTAAATTTTGATTTTTTGTTAATATTAATATCTTCAGAACAAACATAACCTATTAACCCTTCGGAGGGCGCGCCACGGCAAATTAGCCGCAAAAAATTTAATTAGTGGTTTTTAAATACTAATTGTATTTGCCGGCTACTGCCACTTAGTGGCTTTGTAGGTTTTGAGATGCAGAATGGTTCACAATTAGCTGTTGCTTGCTGCGTTATATCGTTCTGTTAATATTTGTGTATTTGAAAGTTGGTGTCTCCTATATGTGGCTGAATTGCCGCGTCGCGCCCTTCCGTGTACCAAACAAATTTGAATGTAACTCGCAAAATTTTTTTTTTAAATAGTTGGAAAAGTGAGTTTGTGATAAGGGTCTAAATCAAAATTGTTATTTGGAAAGTATTTTGTTATGTGTAATTTTAAAATTATACTTTGCGTACACATTATTGTAACTATCAGGGGCGCACCCAGGAATATATTTTAGGGGGGTTTTATATTTCTGAAAATATATCACCGGAAAATACTGAAAATTTGCTTCAGGTAATACCCTCTTTAAAATACATTTATGCAAGCTTTATGTACAGTACGTAATAAATAAATAAACGTTTTAAATTCATAAACTGCACTTTATTTACAGATTAACAGAACTCAAACGCTTTTAACCGACTTCAAAAAAAAGGGAGGTTATCATCTCGCCGGAATACATAACTTTGGACCACGTGAACCGTTTTCAATAATCCTTTCTTTATTAGAAAGATAATACCTCAAGGTTCGTCCCGTAATTTGTTTTAGAGATCCGATGATTGGATCATGAAGAAATTAACGGTACCCCTAAATTTGAATATGAGAATTGAAGTCGGTTGTGTTCTTTCCTTAAAAACTACTTGTTTAATAAAAAGTTCTATAAACTCAAGATGCGCTCAACTTTCAAAAGTACCTAATAAAAAATTTTAAAAAGTCAGTAAAAATAAATTTATTGATTCCATGAATTTTTGCACTTCTATGTTCATTTTTTCGATTTCTGGTTTTCGATAGAGATGGTGATTTTTCACGATTGCTAAATTTTTTTAATATTTCAAATACCGAAAAAATTAACTGAACTCTCAAGAAAAACGATAAATTCATATAAAACGACGGACGAGAAATGGAAAAGAAATTTTCTTCTACCAAAATTTCTTAAATCAGTTTGCAGCTCTCAAGAAAAAAAATGCTCGTATATTTATTCCCTCATGAAAATTTACAGCAAAAGCAAAGCGCTTTTTCAAGCAACAGAAATTATAATAAATATTTCTTATAATTTCCTCGAGAGCTGGATTCTTAGCTTTAAGATCAGATTGTATTTGAGGTTATTAGCTTTAGGGGGGGTTTGAACCCCAAAACCCACCCCTTGTGTGCGCTAATGGTAACTATCATGTCATTTTCTTAGGTTTTACAGAAAAAAGGATGTTTTTAAACTTATATAGAAGCGAACCAGGAATATGTACCAAGAATAATAAAACAAAAATTTGTTGTATTAATTGTAACACAATGTTTGCAAAAAACATTGCAAGCATATTTCACAATGTGTAGAATGTACCAAAACCACTGTTAATGATGACGGATAAAAATTTAAAAAATAAATGCTTATAATATGTTTCGGTATAAACACAAATTATTCAATGTTTTATTTAAATGATTTTTCGACATAAATAAAAAAACTGCAGTCAACCTTTGAAATGGACCTTGTGGTTAAATTGCCGCGACGCTCCCCCTCGTTTAACTTTCAAAGCGCGCCCTCCGAAGGGTTAAAAAACGAATGACGTCAAAATAAAGGTAATTAGGGGTCGTTCACTTGGTGTACAAAACTTTCTCCTTTTTAATATTTTTAAGCCAGAAATACATTATAATTAAAAAATATATATATTTTTTAAACGGCGTTTATTTCAAATTTTTTTTAAAAAGGGTTATACTGTATACACCGCGTAAAAGGTATTTAAATTATCTTTAAGATAGCATCAATACTTTTATGATCGGTCAAATACTTTCCCAGATATTATAAATATAAAAAATATAAAAGTTCAACTTTACCCTCTTTTATTGGATTTGGTTTTTATATGTGCCAAATAATCTTGTCATGGTTGAAATCAGCATGAGAAGTTCCATCGAGTCACATTTTTTTTTTGCTTTTTTTTTGCTAAATGGCTGGTATTCTACAAAGCGGCTACTTCGGACTATTTCTGTCTACACCCTGGAGTACGGGAACAGGCTAAATGTGAATAAGAAAAAGTAAACAAATAAATGTCAAATTACACTCTGAGTTTCTTAAACACCCCAATGCGAACACTTGACAGTTGTTCATAAACTCAAAACGTTAAACTCGAGTTTATGGTTCCACGTGAATATAGTATAAGTAAACTCCCGATCAACAGCAAGACGCGTAGAGTATTTACTTTGACTTTTGCAACTACCGCGCGTAAAAAGCATTTGCAAGTAGTGTACACTTTTTGTAGTACTTTAGTATTTTTGAAGGAAACATACATTTGTGGTATCTGAAATTCAGATGGGCCTGGGTAACGGCGCAAATTTTTTGGAGCTGACACACTAACTCCAGCGCCACTGCCGGAATCAGAAAAATGTGTTGACACAATTGCGCCTCTTCAGGCTAAAGCGCATTTCATTTTGCTTATTTCTGCGCCAATGCGAATTTATACAAGGTAGTACGGTTGAGCAAAAAAAAAATACAACAAATTATACGCACAATGACGGCAAGAAGTACCCAAAAATACAACAAACACATCATTTTCACATTCAGAAGGACTTGGGCGAATTCTAGCAACACCAACTTGTATAAATTCGCCTTGTGCTGCACATTTTATAAGTGACTAGCAGACCCGGCGAACTTCGTCCCGCCCAAAATTATTATATATTTTATTGAAACTTTTTGGTCCAACATTTTCACCAACAATTCACGTTTACGATTTTCATTGGCACATTCGTCTGCTAAGAATATGGTTTGGTGGTCATTTGCCGCTTTAAATAACCTAAGGAAAGTGTTATATCCGTGAAGAAGTTCTTGAAATTCTCCAGTTGTGCGGCATTTCATAGCACGGTTATTCGCAAAGCGAAATACATTTTTTCCTCTTCACTCCCTGGCGGCAACAATGACCCGGTTCTATAGTGAATGTCCTAGAAGCTTTACAGTATAGTTGGTGGCAATTTCAAAATGGGTGCGGATCATTGTGCTACAGAAATGCAATATACATCTACTTATTTCACACGAAATACCTTAAAATTTTGAATAATAATATTGGAAAATCACATCTATTGGGCCAATCGCAACGCAGGAGCGTTCGATATACTCAACGGTGCAACAGCTCGATTTAATCTGACCTTCACGGCCCTTTTCTCACTTGGCTATTTTTAGTAATAACTTGACTTCAGCACCACTTGGCAGCACGTTTTTGCAATAGTATTGCATACATAGTTAAAACATTAGCCAAATCGGATCATAAATAAGATTTTTAGTAATAACTCAACTAAAGCGCCAACTGTCGGATTAAATTGTGAAACTAAACCATAAAGAGACCCACTCAAATACACAAAAAGTTTCGTTAAAATCCGTACAACCATTTAGGAGGATTTCACTCACAAACACACCTACAGAAGAATAAAAAAATTCATTCAAAGATAGCTAAAGGTCGGTAGGTTTGTAGGCCTCACACCCCTTTTCAAATAGCCCAAATTTTCTCCATGAGTATGGGCTTGATTTCAACTATATACATATCTCCATACGAAGTTCCAGTACTGTACCATGAATACTTTCAGAGATATGCAGTATAAAAATTCGATTTATATGGGAGGAGCCACGCCCCCCTTTCCAAGAGCTGCCCTCTTTCTTCATGAGTATGCGATTGATTTCGTATATCTCCATACCAAGTTCCAGAACTCTACCATGAACATTTCCAGAGACACGTAGTATGAAAAATTTGGTTTGTATGGGAGATGCCACACCCCTTTTTACAACAGCTTACATTTTTCTCCAAGGGTATGCGATTGATTTCCTATATCTCCATACCAAGTTCCAGAACTCTACCATGCACACTTTCAGAGATATGTAGCATGAGAAATTCGGTTGGTATGGGAGGTGCCACGCCCCCTTTACATATTGATTTTTTTTAGCCTAAAACCATCCTTGGGGCACGTGCGGCAGGTGGCAGTTTCAAAAAAATCGGTTCAGCCGCTCTCGAGCCTTGCGAAAACTAAAAAGCGGCTTTCAAAATATATATTAGTTGAGATAAATTATATATTATAATTATATTTTGACAGTATCCGTTGTTTCTGATTGGCGCAAAAATATCTTGCTTAGTGACGAATTCGCCCCTTGATATGGTGGTTGCTCAAAGCTATTTATATTCGAAATTGCATGAAAACTGGAAAACAGGAATCTATAAGCTTATCCAGGTAAAAAGCTACCTAACTACCGAATTTTAAGCAAATCGGACCATAAATTCGATTTCTTCGAATAGACCGGTCCCTGGTCCACTTCTCAGAAAAAATGGATCATGTATGCTAATATGTGCTAAAAAGCTATCTACTTACCGAATTTTAAGCAAATCGGACCATAAATTCGATTTCTTCGAATAGACCGGTCCCTGGTCCACTTCTCAGAAAAAATGGATCATGTATGCTAATATGTGCTAAAAAGCTATCTACTTACCGAATTTTAAGCAAATCGGACCGTAAATACGATTTTTTCAATAGATCGGTCCCTGGTCCACTTATCAGAAAAAATAAATCATGTATGCTAATATGTGCTAAAAAGCTACCTACGTACCGAATTTTAAGCAAATCGGACCGTAAATACGATTTTTTCGAATAGATCGGTACCTGGTCCCCTTCTCGGAAAAATAAATCATATATGCTAATATATGCTAAAAAGCTACCTGCGTACCGAATTTTAAGCAAATCGGACCGTAAATACGGATTTTAGAAATATCTCGACTTCAGCGCCACCTATCGACATTAGTTTTGTTCTATAACACTCCCAGTGATTATATGCACCTACCGTAAAAATTTCATGAAAATCGGTTGGGTACTTTTGACGCCTATAAAGGACATACAGACAAACATTAATTTTTATATAGTATATAGATATTTCTCTTTTGTGTGTTCTTTGCTGGTTCTTGCGACACCCGGTGTTATCAGTATTCCGGTGTTGCTGGCGCCATTGCTTTACAGAGTTTTGAAAATCGGTATCAGCGTCCGAAACTCACCTCTCGGTATCAGCGCAATGGCGCGGCGCCGCACTGTGTAACCCACGCCTCATCTGAATAAAACTAAAGACAGGAATGTAGTGGAGCGATGAAGAGAGTGACTGCAGAAAAACCAAGTTGTGCGGAACCGGACCGATTCTTATAGCCCAGTTATGCATACTTAGCTTAGCATGAGAGTTGTCACATAAGAATCTGTTAAACGGACTTTGCGTGTAAGCAGTTACCCAACGCATAGCACTTAACATGTAGAATTCTGTTGGGTTTTGATTTTTACGTAAAAATGGTATAGCAGTGCAAGTATGCATAACTGGGCTATTATACATCCGTGCGGTTCGGCTTTCGCTACTTGATTATTGTGCCACCCTCCGCTCGTTAGGCTTGCCACGCTGTCGCTCATTTACCAAGCTTGCCATCTCTAGATGACAGCTCGGTCATTCCTCAGTATCGTAGTCGTCATCCACTAGAGTGTGGGCACACCATGGTTTCATGTTGTTGATCGTAAATACACCTGCGCCCCGCTTACGCTACTTAATATTTTAAAGAAAAGCTTTGAGATAATCACTTTCTGAAAGAACTTGATGCTATGAATTGCTTGCATTTGGCGTGCGCTTCTTTGCCGTTGAGGACTTCGTGGTCGATATCAACCACCCGATATATCGAGCCCTAACCGCCAAAAGGGCGTAAGCGACAAAATGTTCGGTTTTCCGTTTTTGAGAGAAATCTATTACTTACACCATATGCACCAGTTGTAACGAAGTACAGTTACAAAGTTATAGCGAAAGCAATTTTGCTTTAAGGGCTTAATTGTACTCTGTTAAGCCTTTTTCGCCGTGAAAAATTTTTCATTGCAGAGGGGAATTGTTACATTGAGTGAAAGTTTTAAAGTGCCTCTATTTTACCAGCTTTTATTTCACTTGCGTACGTATGTATGTTTGCTAGGGGCGAATCTTGCAATAAATTTTCGATCAACTTCCCGATGGCCTAGAGACTTGAAACTTCACAGTTGGCTCAGAACCCGATGACAATGCAATAAGAAGGATGACTTAAGGCGATAGGCGGCGCAGTATTTATAGTCCGATTTGGTTCATATTTAGAACGTATATTAACTACATGAAAAGGAATAACTCCACTAAAAATTTTGCCGATAGGTGGCGCATGAGTCTGGTAAACCAGTCTTTTTGGTCCGATTACGTTCATATTTAGAAAGCTTGACTTAAAAATTATTGATTTTACAATTAACTTATTCCTTCCAAATAGGGACCATTTACAAAAAAAGGTAAATACATACATTTTTGGTAGATTAAGACCTTTAATCAAAACGATACAAATATAATACATGTATATGGTGTTAAAATACTTGCTTATTGCAGAGCTTAACTAAAGGCGCACTTGTCCCATACAGCGGCACCGATTCTTCTGAAGAGTTAGCAGAAGAGGAAAGCTCTGTGTCCGTTTCTTAAAATATTGCACTCCAGTAAGGCAAAAAAGGCTCATCCTCTGCCGTTTGATGCTTTGTCAGGGGAGATGGTTGCCCTGTAAAGCAGAAGGTTACTTAAAATGATAATATTATGAAATGCGTAAGCCCGATAAGGATAAGTAGGTAAAACATGCATTTTTACAGGCTTGAGTGTAGGGTGGCCAGATGCGCTGATTTAATCAGTACCAGTGTTGCCGCGAATCATTTTTATTGGTAGCCAAATTCCTTTAAAAAAAGGGCTAAAAAAGAGCTAAAAAAAGTCGTTGTGGCTAAAAATGGTAGCTGCAATTTTTTACTTACATAAACATATAAAAGCATACACGCAAACATTTCAAATAAGCAATGGTATGAAAAACAATGAACTCTGGAAAAAAAGCAAATATTTTTCCAACCAACAACCGTTTTGTATTTAAGGGAAAATATAAGACACCAGCTTGCTGGCTCCATCAAGTGATTTTACCATCATGCTCGAAGCATTTAACCTACCAGCATGCTGCTACAATATTCATTTCTTTACAAACGAGGTCGAGGAAAGATCGAAATGATTAGAGCCGAAATTTCATAATTTTTCTACCATTTTGTTAAACATTGTTTTTTTTTTTTTTAATTCACAACTATATTCAACAATTTTTATGAGCTCGAGGCCGTACTATGTGCAAACTTATTGTGGAAAAGCAACAATAATTTGAAAAAATGGTAGAAGTGATAGCTATTACGGAAATCACCACATTTCCTCATCAGACTTCTTTAATTCACAACTGCAATATCAGGAACTTACTCCTCCACACACACGGCGTTGACTCATATAGTGCAAGAAATTTCCGCCAAAATAATTTTTACTTAGAAAATTTAGCTAATTTCGCCACTCACGACACCAGCATGCTGGTTTTAGAAGTCCCACCAGCAGCTGGTACAATCACATCACAAGAACATACACGGTCAATCGACTTGATGGGCCATTTAACAAATTAAGCATACTAAGGACTGTAAACTTATCTATTTTAAACTATAGTTAAACCGTTAATAGATAAGATAACAACCCTAACACTTTTACAGTATGTATGTATGAAAACGTAAAAAAAAATTTAAAAATTAAAAATTCATCTCTTACATAAATGAAAAAAAATAGATCAAAATAGATCGAAAGATNTTTTTACTTAGAAAATTTAGCTAATTTCGCCACTCACGACACCAGCATGCTGGTTTTAGAAGTCCCACCAGCAGCTGGTACAATCACATCACAAGAACATACACGGTCAATCGACTTGATGGGCCATTTAACAAATTAAGCATACTAAGGACTGTAAACTTATCTATTTTAAACTATAGTTAAACCGTTAATAGATAAGATAACAACCCTAACACTTTTACAGTATGTATGTATGAAAACGTAAAAAAAAATTTAAAAATTAAAAATTCATCTCTTACATAAATGAAAAAAAATAGATCAAAATAGATCGAAAGATCTAGGGGCAATTTTAAATTTATATGGCCAAAAAAAGTATGTGGTAGCTAAATCTAGCCACCAAAGGGCTAAAACGGCAACACTGATCAGTACATGTGCTGATTTTTTTCTATTGTACTGATTTTTAAGAGCCCGAAATCAGTACGCAAAATCTACTGATCTTTTGAGTTTGTACTGATTTTGTACTGATTTTTACATTTAATAAATACTTTTGTAAATTGGTGTAATTGATATTTACTTGAGGTTTACATATTCAAAACAATGGTTTTTGACAACTCATATGTACATGTGAGCAGATTGAAAGCATTAATTAAATTTAAACCATTATTAAAAAGGTGTCAGCTTGCAATTGTTTCGTTTCCTAGGAGTTCGCAAAATAACAAACTGCTTGGATTCAACCCAACCCGATTTGCAATCACGATTTGCAGGTTTTACAGGATTTACAGGAAAAGCTGGTTTCGCCATTAATAAATCTTATGAAAGGTGGTGGTGAGTTAATCATATATTAAGTACACTGAGAAGATGACAATAAGAGATAATCTTTTGATTATAATTAAACATCCACTGAGAAATCGGCTGTCAGTATTTCAAACTTAAGACGACTACTGCTTCGGTGCAATGCAAGTTCTAACAAGTAAGAGCAGCGCTGTCTTCGGGTATGCCGAAGGCTTCATACCTTTCATGAACATCTGAAAATTTTACTTTAACAGATTACTGCATTTGAAAAAATTTATATGTTTACAGAATACATAGATAGAGGAGATATATCTATGAAAAACCATATCTAAACAATCAGAGGTATGTAATATATACCTTATATAGCACCAATCTAAGTGATTTTCTCTACTGTGTGATCGGTATGTAAACCGGTAACACAATTTAATGGGTTTAGACTCCTACATAAAGGAGATATATCGTAATAACTGGTATTCGAACAATCAGAGGTATAGGAGATAAAGCTTATATAGCATAGATTTTGGCAATTTTCTCAGTAGACTTTGTGTTATTATTTATAGAATAGCTTACGAAATTTATCTATTTTAGCAGCCCAAATAAATGAGTTTTATAGTAAAGCCACATATCTGAACAATCAGTTGTATGGAGGATATAAATAGGTTACAGTGACCCGATCTTTGTTAATTTTACTCTAAATTTTCTGTTGGTAATTGGGGAAAATTTTGCGAAATTTCATGTTTCTAGCTGCATATATGGAGAAGTTATAACAAAGACTCTCGAATCTGAACAATCAGTTGTATGGAGGCTATAGGTTATATCGACCCGATCTTCGCCATTTTCACTGTAAGTATTTCTTTGATAATGGGTGGAAATATTGCGAAATGTATGTTCCTAGCAGCATAAATAGGGAAGTTATCGCAAAAAATCTCATATCTGAACAATCAGTTGTATGGAGGCTATAGGTTATATCGACCCGATCTTCGCCATTTTCACTGTAAGTATTTCTTTGATAATGGGTGGAAATATTGCGAAATGTATGTTCCTAGCAGCATAAATAGGGAAGTTATCGCAAAAAATCTCATATCTGAACAATCAGTTGTATGGGAGCTATAGGTTATAGTGGTCCGATTCTTCCGGTTCCGACAAATGATTAATACATTATAAAAATACACCCACCTACCAAATTTTATCCGGATATCTCGAAAACTGAGAGACCAGATTGCATACAAACAGACGGACAGACAGACAGACAGACAGACAGACAGACAGACAGACAGACGGACAGACGGACATGGCTAAATCGATTCAGCTCGACACTCTGATCATTTAAGTATACATTTTAATGGGTCTATCTCTTCTTATTCTGGTACTTACAAACATCGGACCAAAGTTATAATACCATTTCATGCTCATGAAAGGTATAAAAATTTGGAACAGGTGCAAACAACCGACTCTTGAATATGATATATATAGCTTTACTTTGATTTTTTGATCTTCTACCACCTGTAATTTTACTTGCACATACACATTTAACACTATTAAATTTCATTCGTACTCGAAAATTCGTTTACCGATAATTCGGTAATATATCTTTTAGTCAACATTTTAATGTGAATGTTGTATTTAATAAGCACACCAACTAAATAAGTTTTAAATTTGTAGCTTAAAATATGCAAACAGATCCTGACTCGAGCTCGGCTTCTACTGCAACTGAATGGGCTACAAATTTTTATTTTTTTTCTCAATTTTTATAAATTTTCTAGAAAGTTTGAGACTTCAACTCAGATGTCTTTTGTTATAGAATTAACTATATTTTTATAATAAATTTAAATTAAGTAAGGAAATATAAAATATATATTAGTTATTTTTTGTTAAATTAATGCGCTGTTATTTGGTTGTTATATTGTTAATAATAAAAAATACCCTTAAAAATTAGCTGATTTTTATGACTTTGTACTGATTTTTGATCCCAACTGTACTGATTATGTCACTATAATATCTGGCCACCCTACTTGAGTGTAACGTCAAACAAATTTTGCACCATGGAAGAACAACATTTTTTTGGGACAAACGAAATCGCCATTAGTTTTTATATCGGAATAGTATTTTAATCAATAACGAATGTATTTGTGTTGAAGAGTTGTTTTCTTAATAACAAGAACAACAGAAATGAGTTAAAGGCATCAAAATGATTTTTGTTAATGCAAAAAAATATTTTTTTTTTGTTAAATATATCTTTTGGCTTAACTGCCGCAATTGCGTGCTGCAGCCTATTTTTATGACGGCAAGAACGGCGTAAGCGACAAAATCACCAGTTTCACCAGTTGGCCGCAATAAAACCACCAGTATTATATACCTGACATCAAACATAACTTGTTCATTGACCTTCAAGTTAGTATCTACAGTAATTGCCGTGTTAAACGCCTACTGAACAATTTACTTTTTGTCGCTTACGACTTTTTGGCGGTTAGGACAATCGTTGTCGATTCTATTGGAGGAAGTGTCGGACATCTGCTTAAAACAGCAGGTAATTCGTTCTTAGCACCTGCGCGGTGGATGCATCGCAAGTTGAACTCCTGTAGTTTGGTATGCACAGGGCACTGGCCCCTTGGGGTGCATGCCGAAAGGATAGGATTGCCCTTCAATAGGTTCTGTCGCAGTTGCGATGACCCTGGCAGGTTAACCACTGGAAAACTTTCTTTCCTACCAAGAACTGGTTCCAAAACCTACCAAAATGGCTTTCCTACCATATCTTTTAATCAAGAAAACGGCGTTTGACAGCGCTAAATATATTTATTTTTACTGGTTTTTATACTTAAAATAAGATTTCCAGGTAAACAGGTCAGAATAATAGCTATTATGTACATACATATTGTGTGTGCTTTAACCAGATCCACCTACCGACTTGTATTTCGGTCCGCTCAATCCGAATATAAGATCCGTTTGACTTCTACACCCCCAAAATTTCGATTAATTAAAAAAAAAAAACGAAAAAATTGCAACAAATTCGCATAATTTATAGTTTAATAAAGCATTCGGAGTAAATGACGTGAAAAATCGTAACAAAAAATAAAACTGCGTCGAAGATTTTTTATACATCGCTCATTTGCCTACATATTTTATGAAGTACATATACATAAGTAAGGTAAAACCTCACGGTTAGGCTTGACAAATGTCCGGGTCTAAGAGCACCCGGGCTTGGCGCAAAATCTGCGCGCTGCGGGTTTGCCATTAATTTCTTTGAGTTGCGGTTAAAAACTTTGACATTGACTGACAATAAGTTGTTTTCTTTTTAATTTTCGTGTACGATAAAAATTAAATTTTCTGTAAACACGTACATTTATTATGGTGTATGCTTTTGAATCGCTCTTCTAGTACCGTTTAAAATGAGGGCTATCTCGGAATCCATCGTAGAAAATCTCCGAATTCGAATACCTGCTACGAATACGAAAAAATTGCTATCACTGAATATGAGTGAACTCGAAAAATTCGTTGCCAGTTTCGAATGCTGATTCAAAATCAGCTAGTGCAAAGGAAACAATATACATTTGTGTATGCCGTTTTGCTTGCGCTGCCCCAGCAGTCGCAATGGCCGAGGGAGCAAAGCACTGGACTGCTAATTCAGAGATCCGAGTTCCGAGTCGTCGCGCGGCGGAGCCTTTTTTTCTTTTTTAATTTAATTTTTATTTATTTTTTAATACATTTATTTTTTTTTAGTTTACATTTTATTATTTTAAGGAGAAAAACATTTTTTTAATGAATTTTCATTGCCATATGACTGTATGTTTGTCTATGTTTACACAAATATATTGAATTAAACCAAACTATAACCAATTTAGAGTATTATAAATATTTTATATTAACAATAATGCAGCTTTTTTCCATTATTTTTAAGATTCAGTGATTTTAAATTTTATTCCCGAGAGCATAAACTCGTCGTAGATTATCTGTACAAATTAGAGCTCTAGAAACCCGGGTATCGAGCAATGCGAGTAGCTCGATACTCGCTCAAAACTCGTTCATAGCTCAACTGCTCAAATATTTGTTCAAACTTTTCGAGCTTTTGAACATTTTGATCAACAAAATAAAAATTGTCAATTTTATTTGTCAGCAGCTGCTTTCCAAACCAATATCAAATAAATTATTAATATTAAATACAAATGTATCGTCATAAAAGTTGGGTGTGGCGCTAACCCTTTCGAGATTGTGCTCTGGCACAATGCAATATATCGATGGCTGAGTGGAAGATCGACCTATCTCGGCAGCCAGTTCGAAAACGCCCTATCTCAGAAAATTTTTCAACAACGCTCTATCTCAGAAAACTTTTCAAGAACGCCCTACTTCAGATTTTGATTGAAAAACGCCCTATTTCAACTGCCGATTCAAAAACCCCCTATCTCAGCTTATTTTCAATGTATTTTCGTTTGGGATAGGGCATTTTTGAACCGAAATCTGAGATAGGACGTTATTCAACCAAATTCTGAGATAGGGTGTTTTTCAATAAAATTCTGAAATAGGGCGTTCTTGAAAAGTTTTCCGAGATAGGATGTGTTTGAACTGGCTGCCGAGATAGGTCGATCTTCCACTCAGCCATCGATATGTACATATGCAACAATCTTATTAATTGTTCTGGCGGCAACTCCACGGTTCTTCAGCGGCACTTGCACAAAATTCCTTAATTATCATGCATTACAGATATGAAGTAAGTAGCAATAAGTGGCGTGCTGGCATAAGGGTCCTGGCCAAATCGCCCATTGACAATTTGACCACGGGGTATTTCCCCAATAAAGATAGTTTTTTAAAATGGCGTTTATTTAAAATTTGTTTTCGAAAAGGCTATACTGTATACGTCGCGTAAAAGGTAATTCAAGTATCTTTAAATTAGCGTCAATACGTTTGTGAGCGGTAAACTAGTTTCCGAGATATTATAAATATAAACAAATAAGAAAGTCTAAGTTCGGGCGGAGCCGAACATTTAATACCCGGCGCAAATATTAAATATATGTTTCTCACCTTTCCGAAAGCTACTGCTACTTGGTAAGTCGGGCTGTATTAATTTTGAGTAAATTAGCGTCCTTAAATTTCGAAATATTGAAGTTTCAAGCATTTCTGAAATTTACCGTTATATGAAAAACTCCGTAATTTTAGTCCGATTTCGATAATTTTCTACGTTTTGCTTTTATGTGGCAAGCACAATAACCATACCGGAACAAATTGGTAGAACGGTTACCGAGATACATATATGTGATCATAAGTGGGCGGTGCCCCGCCCATTTTCCAAAATTTTATCATAAACGTTTTTTTAGTAAAGAATTGTTGCAAGCGTCAATTTTGAATAAATTAGCTTTAATATTTACTGATTTATGGAAGATTTCGTATTTCTCTAAATTACCCTTATATGGAATGTGGGCGTGGTTATTGTCCGCTTTAAAAATTTTCGGGCATTTGGTATGCTGTACCAAGGCGAACAACTGTGCCAAGTTTGGAAGAAATCGGTGCAGCGGTTGCCAAGCTATACACATTTAACCATAAGTGGGCGTGGCTACGCCCATTTTCCAAAAATTTATAATATTCTTATTTTTCGTCTAAAACTTATTGTAAATATCAATTTTGAGTGAATAACCTTCAGTAGTTACTAAAATATCACAGTTTTCGTATTTCTGAAAATTACCGTTATATGGGAGGTAGGCGCGGTTATTGTCCGATTTTGCCCATTTTCAATACCATCCGTCCTATGTCAGAAAGAAGTGCACGTACCAAGTTTCGTTAAGATATCTCAATTTTTACTCGAGTTATCGTGTGCACAGACGGACGGACGGACGGACAAACAGTCACCGCTTAATCGATTTCTCTTTTCATCCTGATCATTTATGTATACATTTGTCTATATCTATCTCGATTCGTTTTGCCTGTTACAAACAAACGTTATGTGAACAAAGTTATAATACCTTTGTGCACAAGTGCGCTCGGGTATAAAAATAAAGAAGTTAAACTTTAACCTCTTTTATTGGCTTTAGTTTTTATTTGCGCCAAATAATCTGGATATGGTTGAGATCAACATGAACAGTTCTATTTAGCTAAATTTTTTTTATTTCTTTGTGGCTAAACGGTTGGTATTCTGCACCACGGCTACTTCGGACTATTTCTGTCTAAATCCTGGAGTACGGGAACAGGCTAAATGCGAATAAGAAAAATTAAAAAAAAAAAAATGTCAAATTAAATCCTGAGTTTTTTTAAACACCCCAATGAGAACACATGACAGTTGCTAATAAACTCAAAACGTTAAACTCGAGTTAAAACTTCAACGTGAACATAGTATTACGCATATTTCCTATATGTACATATGCATTTTTCACCAAGTATTATATTTCGTTCAGGTATACAGCGTAACTGCTACAAGTACACAAACTATTTTGGGGGCGCTAGAAAGTACTTAGTTGTTTTTTGTTTCCGCGTCACAAACGATTACACTATCCTCTTTACTTATTTTTCTGTGTAAAGACAAAACACATGCATATGTATATAAAGACATGTAATATATAAATATGTATGTTATGTACATATTTATGTATACAGTATATTTTGCTTAGCTGCATATCCTTCTTTGCACGAAAAAATTGTTCGCTTAACCGAAAAAAGCGCTTAAGCGAATTTTCTCTATAATAGCCCACGATGCTAAATCGGGATATACATTTTGCCTTAACACATATTTCTTTCAAGCGTTTATACCTGTGTCTTTACAGCGCACTCGCTGAAACGTATTCAAAAGTATACAAAATTTGCTGCTTTATTTCGATATTTCTTTGATAATTGATTTGCGCGATTGACCGAAATGGAAGCAAACAATAATTCAAATTTATTTTAATAATAATTCAAATTTAAAACATGTTGCATAAAGAAAACCAGCCTATTTCACTTTTGAAATTCAGAGCGTATTGAAATTTGGTTTATGCATCCGCTTTGAATCACAGCGAACGGGGTCAAAGCGATTTATATGTCGGTATAAACAAGGTATTAGTAACTAAAATTTCAAAGGTTATATTTCATGTAACACCACGAGTGCTTTGATCGCCCATGATTGCTTAATACTATACTAAGATACTATAGGGCTATTCGCTATTCGGTGCATAAGAGCTGACAAATTTATGCAATTGCAGAAATATGCCATGGATTGTGAGCGAACTTTATTAAACTGTCATGGTAAAGCTTTTGCAAAACAATTTTTGTGCATCAGCTTTGGTTTTGTTTATGAATGCAATGCATAGCATATTTATGCTATGGGTTTTCGGTATTGCAAATTTGCCAAGCAATGACAAATGCAAATGCGTGTATTTTGTTTGTGTATTGCAAATAATTTGCAATACAAATTTGCAATGCAATGATGCTAGGCCATTTGCACCGGATCGCGAATAGCCCTTATATAAAGAGTGAGCAAGAAGGGAGCGGAGTTTAACATTTTTTCATGTATAAGTAAACTTAAGGTTGCCGAAATCAAAATTATCTGAAAAATGCGGAATAATGAAAAAGGAAGTCTATCTCCAAACAAATTTGTCGGACTTTGTAGAAAAAAGCGCATACCCTGAGGAAGAATTTGTTTGCCAGCAGTACAGAAATCCAAAGGATTCTGAAAATGTTCGACACCGTCGGCTACTTGAGCAAAATGTTCACGTAATGCCAGCACAGTGGCCAGCACAAATCCCAAATCCAAATTTTGTGTTTCTAGTTCAGCTTTCGTCACTCGAAAAGTTTACCTCAAAGAGGTGTTTTATTTTATATCAATTATTTTGGGATAGCAAATTTAAAATCGACGAAAATACAAACAATAATCTAAATGTTTTATTTTTCTCAAATAAATTGCTAAAAATATTATCTACGCAGAAAGGTGTAGGACGGACAAAAACTTTTTTAATACAGTGGCAGCAGCAATTTAGTTCCATTTTATTTTTAATAGAGTGGCAACACTAGTTTTCCTCTATCTTATTTATATTAACTACACAAGATTGTTGTGCGGATTTTCACCATCGGAATATTGCTATTAAATACAGAATTTCGCGAAAGTGTACACTTAAAACATCACAAATGTATAAAAACTAATAAATACGTCTAAATTAAGTTCATTTATTCCATTCATTTGCGTGAAATTCATCAAAGCATAGTGCGGAAAGTGCAAATGTTTTTTGCAAATAACTCTTTAATTAATTAAACATGTTAATTTTCGGTCTCGGATTGTTATTATTGGCGTTAAGACGCGTCGATTGATACCACGCTCGAAATTTTTCCGTCCATTTTGACCTACCTTCGCCACAGTGCACTACTACCAAACTTCCAAATCTCGTGTATATATAAGGGAGTCTTTTCAGCATGCTTTCGTCACTCGCGCGCACTGCCGTGCGCTGTGATATATAATAAGTGATTCACTTCAGCATGCTACTGTGGCTGCATTCGTCTCTCGCGCGCACTGTCGTGCGCGGTGATACAGCGGAGCAACACACGAGCCTTTAGCCAGAGTTTGTTTAGGTTAATTCTCACATCTCACTCGCAACTGGTATCATTTGCGAGCGTTTGGTCCGCTGGGTATACTTACAGTCATATGATTGTGACAAATAATATGAATGGAAAGCAGCAAACAAATCAAAAAATAACAAATTTCGTAGAAAAATGCACGCAACAATGTTTGTTGACGGTTCTCGTTACTCCGGCTTGTGGAAATCGTCAGATTATATACTTCCCGTTATCCTTCAGCTGTTTGCTTCATAATAAAAAAAAAATTGACCCCGCTCGAGAATGTCAAGGTAACGTTTTTTTTTGCAAGTTTGCGACCCTCCCAATCCCTTGCGTCACGTTCAAATCTTCAGATTATTGAAATGCACACTTTTCAGCATGTAATTAACCCACTATTTAATCTGACGCGCTCGAGTAAATCCACCTATACATTTTTCTACTATTCTGATCAGCTCTCCTATGCGCGCGGCTCTACATAGATGGCTTAGATTGCGCAGAGGTACTCAACAGGATGCAGGGTATCCCCCATATATTAATCTAACGCGCTCGAGTAAATCCACCTATACATTTTTCTACTATTCTGATCAGCTCTCCTATGCGCGCGGCTCTACATAGATGGCTTAGATTGCGCAGAGGTACTCAACAGGATGCAGGGTATCCCCCATATATTAATCTAACGCGCTCGAGTAAATCCACCTATACATTTTTCTACTATTCTGATCAGCTCTCCTATGCGCGCGGCTCTACATAGATGGCTTAGATTGCGCAGAGGTACTCAACAGGATGCAGGGTATCCCCCATATATTAATCTAACGCGCTCGAGTAAATCCCCGAATCCCCTCTTGGGCTCCCCTACTATTACTTCTTCAATGAGGAAGGTATCCGAATCCTTATGAAACCAAATAATGGAGGAGCACTTACCACGTAGAAATTACTGCAACCGTCATTTTTCCGAATGGTATCTAATTATCTATATAACTGCATAAATATGAGCAAAATAAATAAAAGCTTGTAACATTAGGGTAAGTGTAGAGCCAGTGCAGGTAAATGTAATACTTTCTTCGATAATTGATAATGTACAGTAGCGTTGGCCGAAAATCCGCTTTTTTAGAATTTTGATTGGTAATAGCAAAAATCTTGTTCAGTATGCTCTAAAAGCAATCTGTGTGAAATATGACAATGTTTCGTCAATATCTTAGGCTCGCCCAAGTCCATCAAAGTTTAATATGGCCAAAAATAAAAATTAATAAATAAATTAAGTAATACATTTTTTTACTAAAATTGCAATAATCTTCTAAAGAATTAGTCCTACATAATTTTGTATATGGACGTTTTTTGTAGAGAATCGAAGTTAGCTAAGAAATTTTTTTTTAGTACTTGAACTTTGATGGACTTGGGCGAGCCTAAGATATTGACCAAAAATTTTCACATTGCACACAGATATTTTTTAGAGCATAATGAACGATATTTTTGCTATTACCAATCAAAATTCTAAAAACGCGGATTTTCGGTCCACGCTAATGTACAGGTATGTTGAATGCATCTATGCCGGTGCTATCAATAGCTTAAGTAAAGAAAAACTACACAGTTTGTGTTCATGAGAAAAACGTTCGTTCTATGTATAATAGGGCGTATATGTATTAAAACACACCCCCCGTGGATCTGCCACTGACTGACACGTAGTTTGGTGTATTTTATGGACTTTATATGCATACATAATTTTATTGTAAGGATGCCGATTCAAGTTAATAAAAATTAATGTTTCTGGTACGACGGTCTATTTTTTCTGGCATGATTGAAAGTGCTGCCACATATTTTGTTGTCGCTTATGATTGTCTCTGTGCCATAATTTTGATAAAATTTTTGTGAAGTTGCTTACCACACTTACGATTGCTATAAACTTTGCTTCCATTGTTTAAGATTTTCGAATTTGGTGTCTTCAAACTAAAAACAAAAGCACCAAAAACGCACCAAGCTTCAAACTCAAAAATTATCGCGTTTTGAATATCCTCTAAATTTGGAGCGAAAAGCATCAAGTGGGCAACTGTGAATGTAAAGAAAAGTATTTTATGACGTCATCGATTGGGTGGATGCTGTCAAATCGACAAAGAGAGGATTAGCGGTCCGCGAATGCCGCGATCTTTATTTTCTGGATCGTGAATATTTACAAGGAGCTGCTAACCTCCAACGGTGATACTTTTCACACATCACTTTTTACACATCTCTATGAAAAGATTTTGTGTTGAACTTTTAGTATTATGGGGTGTTCACACTTTAGCATAGAGGTGTGTTCACACTAGTCCCACAGTACTCTCCGTTCAGTGAGAACAATGGAACGAAAATAAAGTTCTATATAAATAAATGAAGTTATACAATGGTAATGCAATTTCCCTGCGCAAATGTGGATCATGAATGAAATATCGCATATATGTACTTGGAAGTAAAATTTGATGAGAAATTAAAATGTAAGAGAATTAAAGTTAAAAAAGATAATACTTCATATGCAAATCTTAATTTTAGTTACATTACTTAATAATAAAGAAGGATGATGTTTACTTTTACATGAGATCACTAAGGAAATTGCGAGTTGGGATGAGCAGTAATATTACAAATTTAAACGATCCGGAAATCTAACTCTCCTACCAGATCTTGCAAATTTTTGTGATGAGTCTGCCTCTGTTGTTTAAGATGCTTTCTTTGTTTAAGGTGCTTCTGTTGTCGAAGATGCTTCTGGCACCTCTTTCGGTCCGAAAGGCTCCTCAGAAGTTTTAGACCTGGAAATTGGTGTCGGAAGAGATGACTCTTCTAATGATTCGAATCAATTGTTGTTGTTTTTTTTTTTGCTGCCGTTGATGATGAGGTCAAAACACTTATCGTTTCTGTTGACGATTTCGTAGGGACCATCATAAGGTGGTGTCAACGACAGTCGAACAGAGTCATTTCTGACAAACGCGTGAGGACTTGTTTTTAAGTCCGAATCGATGAACATGTTTTCTTTTGAATGGTTTGATGCTAGTGTAGGACGCAGATAGGACATATGCTCTCTTAAACTCTTGACAAAATCTAACTGGATGACTTGTTTATCAGACTCAACGAAGAATTGACCTGGTAGCGTGAGTGCAGTGCCATCATAGTTGCCAACTTGATGCTATAAGCACTAGATTTAGTGCTTTTTGAAAATTAAAACGCCTAAAAAAATTATTTAGTGCCTAGTACCTTTTTTAGTGCTTTTTTTCTGAACTAAAATTACTCCGATATAGTTAAGACCTGAAATAATTTTTAAATATTTAAAGCTGTAGCAGCACTGAATTTACAAAAAAACCTACAAATTTAAATGCACTTAAATACAACCATGATTGATAAAAAGCTGAACTTGCAAACCCACCTTGTCCAATTCTATTCACCTTGAAAATGCTAGTAGATATGCGAGTAAGTTAAGTTTTCCCTTTTTTTCTTTTCTAATTATTTGTAAAAATTTGTATTTTTATATCACCTGAGTAAAACACATCGTTTATTGGTGCCAAATCTGGCCGCACAATTGCTCTAGCACTTGAATTTTGAGATATCCTAACCTCAAAGTGCCAAAATCACGGTAAACATAAATTTGTTTGCTCATTTCTACTTAGGGCATGATTTTCGTTTGTTGGGATTCGATTTTTCTTTCTTGAGATATATCAGTTTTAATGTGCAGTACTTCGGTGTTACGTCGTAAGCATGAGTCATTATAGTATGTGGCTTTTCAATCGTTATGAGCGAAAAAGTTTTGTTTATTGATTTATGTATGCATTGTTGTAAATATTGTTAATTTTTTGGTTTTGTTAAATACATACAAACTTTTATGAAAAAAGCATCCATTGATTCAAAACAATTTGGTGCTTTGTGTGTGGTAAAACGCTTTTTTCCAAGTTTTTGGTGCTTTTTGAAGATCAAAAGTTGGCAACACTGAGTGCCATACACCATTTCTGCCGGTGTGCATCGAAGATCCTCTTTGTATGTGGATCGTAGACCAAGAAGAATAGTTGGTAAAACATTGTACCAATCCTTTGTCTTACGGCACATAATGGCAGCCTTCAGTGTGCGGTGCCATCTTTCAATCATCCCATTCGTTTGAGGATGGTATGCTGTTGTACGAATAGTTTTGATGCCAAGCAATTTTGTGAACTCTCTGTATAGTGTCGACTCGAACTGCCTGCCGAATGTGAAACCCAACCAGATATTAGTTTTTCTGCGACATGTTCGGCAGTGATGTCAATTAAGGGTATTGCATCTGGCCACATGGTGTAGCGATCATTTATGGTGAGTATGTAACGAAAGCCTCCCGAAGATGTTAGTGGACCAACGATATCAATGTGTATGTGTTCGAAGCGGCGACCAGGTAAGATGTAAGTAGAAATTTTTGAATTGTTGTGTCCGTGGACTTTTGATTGCTGACAAGGAACGCAGCGACGAAGAACTTTAACGAAATCCTTGTTAATACCAGGCCACACGAAGCGACGCGTGATCAGCTTCGTTGAAGCTTTTATGCCTGGGTGCGCGAGACCATGAAGTTTTAGTATAATTGCTTCACGAACTCTACTGGAATGTATGGACGAACGATGCCAGTTGACACATCGCAATAAACCTCTGATGAAGGATCAGAAAACGCCAATGCTTTTAATTTCAAGGAATTACCCATCTGATCATCCAGGAGTTGACGAAGTTCAGGATCAGACTTCTGTTCGTTGGCGATGACGTAATCAATAACTGAAGTAGAGTCAATTTGATTGATCCTGGACAAAATATCTGGTACAATGTTGCTTTTACAGGATACATGTCTGATGTCTGTGGTAAATTGCTCAACAAAATCCAAATGGCGCTGCTGATGAGAAGAGTTTTCGACCTGATTATGTAGTGCGTATGAGCGATTCTTTTTTAAGTCGGACGGATTTCGTAAAAAAAATTATGTCATATCTCCGATTCGCTTCAAATTTTTTTGAGGGTTCTATACATGAAATAAGCTAACACGTGTTCGAGGAGTTTTTTTTTTCTTCGGAGATATGATCTGTCAAACTTTGCATTTTTTCGTGATTCTGACCAGTCATGTACTTCTTTAAATCGTCATTTCTCGGGTTCTGCTCATCGTAGAGAATGCATCTTAACGTCATTTTAAAGCTAAAGAAACGGGTTTAACATTTCTATATATAAGATGGTCAAAATTCTACTAAGGCTAACTTAGCTATTACCAGCTGAACTTTTTGAAGTTGATTTCCATAGTCAAACTTTCTGAAACAGGCTACTAAAAATTAAGTAGTAGAATTTCAAATATATTTTGGCAGATATTCAAAGGTCTATATGTGAGTGCAATGGGGTATAGTCGTTGCGCNCGTGAGCAACCCATGTGCGAGATGCGGTAACCAATCCGAGTGGAGCCTTGGGTCACGGCAGAAAGAGAGGGAGCTTCGGTGGGGCCACTCTGACTTATTCGGTTTAAGGGCTCACTGAAGTCTGCAGCGTCTGTTCACCAGTAGGTGCGGCTGCAAGCGGGTGTCTGCTTGGAGCAAGCGGCTCGCTATATAAACGTGTATTTGGTTGCGAAACCACCCCCGTCCCAGCAATGGGTTGTGCGCTGGGCTTGGGACCCGCCACGTAAAAACCACTTCCAGTGAAGAAGCAAGGCAAAGCCTCGGATGAAACCCCCCCCATATGATGGCGACCACGGCAAACGTTTAAAGAACTACGATTTGAGAGCATGCACCTGGAATGTCCGGACCCTTAATGGGGAAAGTGCCTCTGCCCGGCTGGTTGATGCCCTCGTAAGGACAAAAGCTGACATCACTGCCATCTAAGAAATGCGTTGGACGGGGCAAGGCAAAGAATGTCTGGGGCCTTGCGACGTCTACTACAGCTGCCATGTAAAGGAGCGCAAATTCGGAGTTGGATTTGTGGTGGGAGAGAGACTCCGTCGCCGAGTACTGTCGTTCACCCCGGTGGACGAGCGTCTAGCCACAATCCGCATCAAAGCGAGATTCTTCAACATCTNAAGCGAGATTCTTCAAAATCTCGCTCATCTGCGCCCATGCCCCGACGGAAGAGAAGGATGAGGCATCCAAGGATCTCTTCTATGAGCGCTTGGAGGGATCTTTGGAACCACCGTCGGAAAATTCAGCCTCCACGACGAAACGTCCGACAACGGATTGAGGCTGATCAACTTTGCCGGGGCCCGAAACATGGTAGTA
>NW_016160017.1:8010-15601 GCF_001687245.7 Rhagoletis zephyria | reverse complement strand
GTGCTGGTATATGGCGCAGAAGCATGGACAATGACAACATCCGATGAGGCGGCTCTTGGAGTGTTTAAGAGAGATTTTGCGGAAGATTTGCGGGCCTTTACGTGTTGGCGACGGCGAGTACCGCAGACGATGGAATGATGAGCTGTATGAGCTTTACAACGATATGGACATAGTGCAGCGAATTAAAATACAGCGGCTCCGCTGGCTTGGTCATGTCGTTCGAATGGGCACCGACGCTCCAGCTTTGAAAGTATTCAACTCGGAACCCGCTGGTGGTAGCAGAGTAAGAGGGAGGCCCCCACAGCGATGGAAAGATCAGGTGGAGAAGGACTTGGCTTCACTTGGCGTTTCCAATTGGCGTCAATTGGCACAGAGGAGAAACGACTGGCGTGCTTTGCTCAACTCGGCCAAAATCGCTTAGGCGGTTACAGCGCCAAAGAAGAAGATATGTGAAAATGAATATCTTAAAATATTTTTTCTTTAATTAAAATTTTTCACAAATTTATTCATAAATGAATTTTTGACCTTCTTTTCATTAATTTTATAATTTAATTGCTATATTTCCGCAAATATTCAATGAAAAATAACCAAATTTTAATGGTGTATTCATAAAAAGTAGCAGAAACGAAAATAATATTCGTATTCAAACATTGTCAAATGTTCCTGAGGATGACTTCAGACTGAAGTCGAAATATCGGCCAATAAAAACAAATGTTAAATCAAAAATTTTATTTCGATTTTCATGTGGCCTTGAGCTCGAAAAATATACAATACTGGGAAAAATTTTATTTTTTAATATTATTAAATAATTTATTATTATAAATTACTCAATAAAAAATTGAAAATTTAACTGATTTTCTCCTTGTGTTAAACAAAAAAAAATTCCGATCTTATTCTATAAAGTATACACTAACAATTCGTGCAAAAATATTTTAGTTCACTCTATCCCATAAAAAATTACGAATGTTTAAACATTATCGTGGATACGCGAAACCACTACCGACGTTGGAACGCAGCGCCGATAAACCTGGGCCCGTTCGTCGTTGCATGCTTATCTTTTTATCAACACAAGTATCTTATGAATGATTGGTACTTTACACTTTTACTTTACTTTACTTTTACTTAATTATAACGTTGATTTTTTGCTTATATTTTAGTAAGGTGTTAAACATCGGGTTTTTGCAAAAAGTAAAATGTTATTGCGGATTCCGATAGAATACCTATCCAGGTATAATATTTGTACCAGAGTTCGGCAGTGAATAGCTCAGCTTATGAATATGGGCACATGCTCATGAATCAGCCCACTGTTCACTCAAACTTGCTCTCACTAAAAAATGTTACTCTCTCATAATTGCTTGGCTTGCTTGTAAACTAGTGAGCATGAATATCTTTCACAATCGCTGATCGCTTCCACTTGGCTTGGCTTGCTTCTCTTTATGCAATTGTTTTAGAGATTCATTGTATATCGCTAGATGAGTTAAGTGGCTCATAGTTTATTCATGAACACATACACAAATTCAGCGCCTCTGCAGTTTTGCTTTGCGCGCAAGACCGTTTGCGACGTTGAATACCACGATCCAGAAAATAAAGGTCGCGCCATTCGCGGACCGCTAATCATCTCTTCGTCGATTTGACAGCATCCACCCAATCGATGACGTCATAAAATACTTTTGTTTACATTCACAGTTGCCAACTTGATGCTTTTCGCTCCATATTNCAAGACCGTTTGCGACGTTGAATACCACGATCCAGAAAATAAAGGTCGCGCCATTCGCGGACCGCTAATCATCTCTTCGTCGATTTGACAGCATCCACCCAATCGATGACGTCATAAAATACTTTTGTTTACATTCACAGTTGCCAACTTGATGCTTTTCGCTCCATATTTAGTGGGTATTCAAAACGCGACAATTTTTGAGTTTGGTGCTTGGTGCGTTTTTGGTGCTTTGGTTTTTAGTTTGAAGACACCAAAATCGAAAATCTTAAAAAAATTTAAGCAAAATTTATAGCAATCGTAAGTGTGGTAAGCAACTTCACAAAAATTTTATCAAAATCACGGCACAGAGACAATCATAAACGTCAACAAAATATGTGGCAGCGCCTTCAATCATGCCAGAAGAAATCGACCGTCGTGCCAGAAACATTAATTTTCATTAACTTGAATCGGCATCCTTACAATGTATGCATATAAAGTCCATAAAATACACCAATAATAATTTGGTGCTTTTTCAAATTCAAAACTTGGCAATACTGCCTTTTGTTCAATGCTTCCCCTTTTCCTTGTCGAGTTCGTCTTGCCCTCATTTTGGTATTTGTCGACGTAACGGCCAATTGCTCTCAGCTCGATTGGCGCAATCTTGTATTCTATCATTCTTGGTTGAATACATGCAGGCATGTGAAAAATGATAGGGAATGACATATTGACCAGGTTTGACAATTTTTCTTTTGTTTGTTTAGTGTTTATTAATTTAAAAAAAAATATAGCTCATTATATTACATAAACCACATATGTCGAAATTTCAAACTTTGTAGAAAAATTAAGAAAATTCGATAAAATTTTACTACAAACTTTTTAATAAGAATTTTGAGATAATTTTAGCTTGCAGTTTTATACCCAATTAAATTATAGCTAAGAAAGTAAAAGTCTAATTTGGCTAAGAATTCGCGTTGATTTTTTATAACTTGTTTGGGGATGATGTTATTATTATGGGTGAACGCGTCAGCAAAGAAAAATGAAAAATCAACGCGAATCTTAACCAATTGAAATTTGCAGTTCCTTAATCTGGAATTAAATAGGCTGAAAATCTGCATACTTAGAAATTCCTATTAAAACGTTTGTTGTTGCTGTAAAAATTTTCCTGCTTCTCTGCAAAGTTTGAAATTTGGACTTATATGGTTTTTGTTAGATAATGGGCTATATTTTTATAAAAAAAAACATAAAAATTGAACCAAAAAAAGAAATATAGCCAAAACTGGTCAAAATGTCGTGTCCTAATTGTTTTTCACATGACTATATCGAGCTCTAACCGTATAGATACCTCCTGCTAAGAATATTAGATTGAGACAAAACTTGCGCTGATTCGTTTAAAATAAAGTCTTCATGAAAGACTATTTTCTTGTAATTTTCGGTAGAATATAATATATTATTATTAATATTATTAGTACGTCGGGTATACTCGCGCTGCGACCTAAAATATCTATTGTGCTAAACCCTGATTGTAGTCACTCCAACCTTAGGCTATTCAAGAAATTAAGCACATTGGAGGGTGCCATGTTCCAAATCTTGGATGGAGAAGACAAGCGTTCCCCAAGGTGCAGCAGTCTGCTATTCATGATACGCCGTCAGTCACACAGAATGTGCTCTGAGGTTTCCTCCGCCAGCCCACAGAACGNGTTTCCTCCGCCAGCCCACAGAACCTGCAGTCCGTCTCTACAGAAAGCCCCATTTTGTTTAGATGGTACCTTAACTTGCAGTGTCCTGTCAGGTAGCCTGTAATAGTCCTAAGACCCTCCCGGCTGAGTTCACGGAGTCTTTCTGAGTTCCTCCTGGAAGGAGTTATGAATTTCTTTGATTGTCTCATTCCCTTTGACTTACGCCAGTGGGTAGCAATCTGAGATTCTCCCAACTCCTAAGTAGTTCTGCAGTGTATCCTGTAGATGTACCACAGAAAGGCTCCGGACCATGCATTCGCGTTTGGGCCCCACGTTTTGCGAGATAGTCAGCCCTTTCGTTGCCTTCAAACCCTTCATGCCCAGGGACCCATCACAGCGTAACTCTATTATGGGCTCCTAGGCTATTCAGAAGAGTTTTACAACTGTCCACAAGCCTTGATGTCGTTCTAAATGAGTCTAAGGCCCTTAGTGCTGCCTGGCTATCCGACGTAATATTTATTCTGGCCCCGTTTATCCTTCTTCGAAGACATTCTCGACCACAGACTTCGATTGCGAAGTTCTCCGCCTGGAATATGGTTGGGTATGAGCCCATTGGCAGACTTTTGTGGAACCTAGTACTCCTGTCTTCCATTTTTGATCCATCGGTATACCATACTTGGGACCCTTTGCCAATCATAAATATTATCGCTTTACAGCAGTCCCTTTCAGGAATTCTGACCTTGTAGGGCTTATCAAAGGATAATTTCGGTAGCATGATATCTGTGAGCGTGATAGCGGGATCATCCAGAAAAGGCTTGAAAACCTCCAAGTGACCCCAAAGATCTCCACTCTTCATGCTGATTACATTGGGCAGCCGCATGGAGCTCCAGCAGGCCTCCTTTTCTATCAGAATAGATAGAGGAGGAATGCCTTAATTATACCGAGGGCATCCGTTGGAGAGCTGCGCAAAGCTCCTGTGATGGCCATACAGATTGTTCATTGCAGAGCTGAGTCACTTGTTCCTTACCTCGGGTGGGGGGTAACAAGTAATTCTCAGCAATGCTTGAACTACAAATACTCTTATTCTAAAATTCTCTACCCCTTACCACTGGTGGGGGAAGTAGAGTCTAATAAAATAAGAGGTTAGTACTTTCAATATTAAAAGTTTTACCCCTTACCGCTGGTGGGGGGAAGTAAAACTTTAATAAAGAAAGAAGAATAAAAATTGTTATATTCTTTACCCCTTACTACTGGTGGGGGGAAGTAAAGCATACAAAATAAAATAGAGAAGAAGAAGAAGAGTGTTATTTGAGAGTCTTTACGATTCTCAATATTTATTAAATACTAGCGGTACCCCGGTGTGCTTCTCTACACCAAATATTGAAAAATTAATGAAAAATCCTCGAATTTTTCTATATGAAGATTTATCATTTGTGTTATTACAAATGTTTGGGATATAAAACATTTTTTGTTTTTCCATCTTGGATATGAATAAATAAACAATTTGGTATGCCAACTCTTGAACAGGCCACGTATAGCTGTCCGTGCGAAAAGCACGGCTCCTCCAAATTCAATCCGCATACTTGAAGAGTTTGTCCTGGCGCCTTGTTGACGGACATGGCAAATGCTAGACGCACTGGGAATTGCAAACGCTTGAATTCAAACGTCATGTCTGTTTTTATCAGTGGAATACGTGGTATGAGCACAATTTCACCTTTCGCTTTGCCAGTCAGTATTGTTGCTTCAACTAAATTCGCCATCAATTTTTTTTACTGCCAGTCTTGTGCCATTACACAGTTTTGGAGCATTTAAATTCCGTAGTAAAATATTTGATGAGCCGACATTTAAATTCAAACAATGTGGTGGCATACCAGGCGGTTCCATTGAATTCAAAAATTCAACTGGATAATTCACTGCGTCATCTTGATTCATTGCGCTGTTAACAGATTTATATGTTGTCACTTCATCTGGCAATTTTTCTAGAATTTGATAGTTGATTGAATTGACATGCACATTTTTGGTGCCAGTATTGCGCGTTCTCTCAACCAATCATGATACAGGTAATTTTGAGCAATATTTGAAAACACGCATTCANTTGATGAGCCGACATTTAAATTCAAACAATGTGGTGGCATACCAGGCGGTTCCATTGAATTCAAAAATTCAACTGGATAATTCACTGCGCCATCTTGATTCATTGCGCTGTTAACAGATTTATATGTTGTCTCTTCAACTGGCAATTTTTTAGAATTTGATAGTTGATTGAATTGACATGCACATTTTTGGTGCCAGTATTGCGCGTTCTCTCAACCAATCATGATACAGGTAATTTTGAGCAATATTTGAAAACACGCATTCAATCAATTTTTCTTTTAATTGGAGAATTGTACAAAAATTCTTCGGCAATGTAATCAAGCCATTTGTATTATCGATTCGAACTTTGCCATTTCCGATCTCTAACAATTGCTTCGAGAACCGATCTTCAAATCGATTATTGTGCAACTGAACACGCATGTTTATGTGTAATGTAAATTTTTGCACATATCGCCACAGAGGGGAAGACTTCAAGCATGCATTGATCTCATCTGCCGGTGTTGATCGTGGAATCACGGGCAATGTTTGTTGAAAGTCACCTGGCAATAATACCAAAGAGCACCAAAAAGCTGCTGATTTCCACGTAAATCCTGCATTGTGTTGATTCTTCAAAGTCCAAAATAGAAAGACCGAATATCAATGTACACCACCTATTCGATAATACGATGAAATGACAGATATATTGTGTTGTGGTGACTTTCATTCCATTGGCTCTACAAAATCCCTATTGAAAAATTTGCAGCCATGTTTATATTTGACTTAATTTATCGGAAGAAAGAATAAAAACAGCACATTATAGCAACAATTTTCCACTACGTTTTGAAACGTTTCGTACGAAATGATGCAACAAATTTGTGCAAAATTATTGAAATAAATTCAATTTATTATATTGATTTTTTTGAGCTGAAGGCCGGGTTGAAATAAAACAATCTGTTTTTGTTGTTTTTAAATCGTATATGTTAAAAAAAAATCAAGTACTAATTGAGAACTATATTGCAGCCATGTNTGATTTCCACGTAAATCCTGCATTGTGTTGATTCTTCAAAGTCCAAAATAGAAAGACCGAATATCAATGTACACCACCTATTCGATAATACGATGAAATGACAGATATATTGTGTTGTGGTGACTTTCATTCCATTGGCTCTACAAAATCCCTATTGAAAAATTTGCAGCCATGTTTATACTTGACTTAATTTATCCGAAGAAAGAATAAAAACAGCACATTATAGCAACAATTTTCCACTACGTTTTGAAACGTTTCGTACGAAATGATGCAACAAATTTGTGCAAAATTATTGAAATAAATTCAATTTATTATATTGATTTTTTTGAGCTGAAGGCCGGGTTGAAATAAAACAATCTGTTTTTGTTGTTTTTAAATCGTATATGTTAAAAAAAAATCAAGTACTAATTGAGAACTATATTGCAGCCATGTTTATACTTGAATTAATTTATCCGAAGAAAAAATAAAGACAGCACATCATAGCATGAATTTTTCACTATGTTTTCGATTTTTCATGTATCTGCTGTTGTACCATATACGTGGTTCACGTGAAAGACATAAACTGTCATATATCATGAACCGCAGGACCGAATTCGGGCCCACTTCACATAACTCATCTGCATGATAGTCCGAATATACCGTTTAAATTTGGTAGAATTCGTGCACTTATTTTTTTAATTAAGATGGGGATTATGGAATTATTTCATATGTCTCTATACGAATTCCAGTAATCTACCACAAATATTTCAAGAGATATACCAGATGAAAATTTTTGTTAGTATGGGTGGTGCCATACCCCCTTTTCCGAATTCGGGGAAACTTAACACAAACCATCTGTATAATAGCCCGACTATGCCATATAAATTTGGTTGAAATCTTGCACTTCTTTTTTATATATAAGATGGGAGATGCCACGCCCTCTTTTGCAATACCGCCCATTTTTCTCCATGAGTATGGAATTATTATTAAAAACTTTAGTTAGTATGGGAGGTGCCACACCCCCTTTTACGAATTCGGGCAAACTTAACATAAACCATCTGGATGATAGCCTGAATATGCCGTATAAATTTGGTTGAATTCGGTGAAGCCGTTATCAAGTTATAAGCTCACACCAAAAAC
>NW_016160017.1:4231-6070 GCF_001687245.7 Rhagoletis zephyria | reverse complement strand
ATCTTGAAGTGACAAGAATTACTGACATTTGAGTAAAAACATTGTTGGAATCTATTAAATTTTGACAAAGTTATGGGCATTTTAAAAAAACATTCTCACTGTCAATTCGAATAATCGATTTTTGCCTGAAAAACAAAATCGCGTCTAATTCGGCCGAAAAATTTTTCCGAGCCAAAAGAAAAAATACGTGTCTCATTATTTGGACCAACAAACAATGTATTTGAGTTTGGTCGAAATTAAAAATCATGCTCGTACCTGACCGGTTGTCTGGAAATGAAAAGCATCCATATAGATATTCTGGCGAAATCCACAATAAAGTCCAAATTTTTTTGGTTTTACTATAACCAAGCCCATTTCCTGAATATTCTTTGATTGAAAAAGTTGTGGAACAAATGTTATTAACGAAGTGATATTCTGCCGAAATCCGCAAGAAAATCTACGTTTTACTAACTTTAGTCCTCCACGCCCATTTCTAGGGGTTTGTCGCCTTAAAGAAAAATCTTGCTGTACAAATATTATACCTGGATAGGTATTCTATCGAAATCTGCAATAAAATTTAAATTCTTGCAAAAAACCCGATGTTTAACACCTTACTAAATATATTATGTTGAGATATACATAAGTGTTCGAAAACATATTAGAAAAAAATTTTGATTCTCACGAAATAAACCACCTCGTCATAGAGAAAAATAATTAATTATACTTGTTAGCCATTACAAAAGACTGAAACCTAGTTTTATAAAATATAATAATCTATTTCACGACTATATTACTGGAATAAAGTGTGACCTTTTTACACAAGTTTTTTTTTTTTTTTTTTATTTTACCCCAAAAATGTTAATTCTTTTATTTCTAGGAAATCCCAATGTATTTTTAAGTTAAGTTTTTAATTACATTAATTTCGTTTGAAAAAAAATACTAACTTTGAGGTTTATTATTTTTCGTCTATATTTGAGCGCCATTAAAAATTTTTTGTTTTTTATAATAAAGGAAACTAGTAATAATCCCCGAAATTGGGCATGCTCCGTGGTCTAAAAAAATCTGCATGTTTCTTTATTCTAAAAACCACATGCATTGGTATTTAACTTTAACTTTGGTATTTTGGCAAGATCATGCTCTACTCAGTACGTATAAATAACTGGCCATGCGTAAAGCAATAACCTTGTTGGGGTCTGACCTTACATATTTATTGTTATTGCGAACGCTGCAATAATTTTGAATTGGTGGCGTTTAAATACATAGGGATAGTTTGGGTCGCTGGGCTGTAAATTTATATGGGACAGTAAAATTCATTTCGATTGTGAATCAAATGTCCATTAACTAACCCTTTATATGTACATATTTGTATTGCGCCATCCAAACAATTATATTGTAGTTCTTTAACTATTAGGCGAGACCATTAACTAACCCTTCATATATATATATTTAGGTTGCGGACTAACATAACAACTGCTCCGACTTTTAGTATCAAGTCATGAGGTGCAACTCTCCTACTCCTACATTCTCCTGTGGATATTCAGATACGACAGCAGATATCAACGCCATAGTAAACATTTTCTTTTACGGGCAACATATTAACCATATCTTTATTAACTATCGTACAGTGCTTATTTTTTGAACCAGAAATTAATCGATCCTTCAAGTGGTTTTGATTAATTACTTGGAATCGGTAGTTAACTATCTTATCTTAATTTTTGAGTCCGGCAAGAGTTCTTTAACCCCCCGTTGAAGTTGTGGCACCGCCATCTAATCTTCCAACGCTTACTCTACCCTCAATTAGTAACTCAGTTACTCAACCCCGTCCGCCGGTAATCGAGTCTGATACTAGGAGACTGGTTG
>NW_016160017.1:0-802 GCF_001687245.7 Rhagoletis zephyria | reverse complement strand
GAAAGCTTGTAAAACCAATTTTGAATTGCACGACCCACTCCGTTGCTTATGCCAGGATTTTAACTCTCATTCCAGCACGTTTGATATATCAGATCCGCTTTTCAGCATTAAGAAAGCGATACTCTCCTCTCTCAATAAGTGAATTATTGACATAAATACATAAAATCAGCTGATGAATTTAGTTCTGTAGCTGAACAGTTTTAGATCTCGACACTTAACAAACTCCTGCCTATCGTGACTCGGCGCAAAAATTTAAAATATTGGTTCCGTACGTCATGCGGATTGCGCCCCTCGGGCGGATGGGCGGGAATGGAGGGTAAAAACCGTTGGGATATTATTATTATTATTATTAAGAGAAAACTGAAATAATCAGATTCTCTGAAACGCATATATATGGAGAGTTTAAAATACTTTACCCTTCTCTCAGTCCGTCTGCTAGGACTTCTTTTTTAAGTTTTCCAGCTTTTTAAAAATATACAAAATTGAACATAAATTTACACTATACAGAGACAGAAGCAAAATTTTTGTTTTCTACCGCTGTATCGCTACCTAATTCGCACGAACGTAGCAATGCATTGCTCGATATGAAACAAAAACAGGGACGAAAGCGAATAAATGGAACTACAGTAAAACCCGCTGAAGTACCTCACGAAAAATGTCAGCTTTTTGAGGTACTTAGGCGGGTTGGGTACTTAAAAGAACCACGTCAGTAGGATGCCATTATCCATTGTATTTCGAAGTTAAATTGCATTGTTTTTATGTACATATTTTCAATACATATGCATATCATGTGCTAGACTTG
>NW_016160016.1:50587-72278 GCF_001687245.7 Rhagoletis zephyria | reverse complement strand
TTATCTGAGTGGTCGACAATCGTCGGTAATGTTTAGAGACAAATCGAGTGTCCTTTCCCAACTACTGTTTAACTTTTACATTTCAAAGCTCCCTCAACCACCAGAGGGAGTCTCGATTATCTCTTACGCCGACGATTGCTCGATCATGACGACTGGGAATAGAATTGATGACTAGTGTTCGAAAGTAAACGGGTATCTCTCCGAACTTGCTCGCTTCTTCACTGCAAAGTGTCTAGCCCTTTCCCCTAGGAAACAGGCTACCGCTGGGAATTCACGCCGATTACACACCAATTCCGTCGGTGAATAACCCCAAAATACACGGAGTAACATTCGACAGCCTGCTCTCCTTCTCTGCGCACGCAATCAATAAGTACAGAGACGCAACAAGGTCCTCAAGTCGCTAGCCGGCAAAGACAAAGAAACGTTGCTTGCAACATACAGGGCAATAGGTCGGCCGGTTTTAAACTACGCAGCGCCAGTGTGGTCGCCGGGGACTAGTAGGACGCAGTGGACGAAGCTACAGACTGTATAGAACACCGCACTTGGGACAGCGACAGGATGCCTCCTGATGTCGCCCGAACATCATCTCCACGACNTGACGAAGCTACAGACTGTATAGAACACCGCACTTAGGACAGCGACAGGATGCCTCCTGATGTCGCCCGAACATCATCTCCACGACGAGGCACAAATGCTCCCCATAAAGGAGCACAACATAATGCTCTGCAAGCAGTTCCTGATCGAGAGCCACAGAAGTGGCCACCCAAACAGACAGCTGCTTGCAGAGGAGCCCTCGCCTAGGCACGTCAGGAGGCATCATATGAACTGACGGACGAAGTCCAGAGGTTCATCAAGCAACCTCTGGACCCGTCAGCTTACCGACTGGCCCTGAACGGCATTCACAGGGAGACAGTCTCGAGTTATGTAGACTCCAGACCTGTGAATGCCGTTCTAGGGTTACGGCCCCCGAAAATAGACGAAACGGAGCTTCATCTGCCTCGAAAGACACGAACGAAAATAGCCCAACTCCGCTCTGGCTACTGCAGCAGGTTAAACTCCTACCTGAGTAGATTGAATGAGGATGTGCCAAATGAGTATCTGGCATGCGGAGAGACCCCACATGACTCGAAACATCTCTTCGCATGCCCGGAAAACCCGACAACCCTGACGGCTTTGTCCTTGTAGACCAACCCAATTGAAACTGCACGCTTCCTAGGGCTGCCGTCAAGTTCCACTAGACGACAACGACAGAGATATCAACCGATCTGGGTGGGGTCGTTGTAGCCGCTACAACAACAACAACGCACGCTGTTTGGTCCACCATGCACAACAGCGGACATCTTTTCTACCTAACATTCGCAAACGCNAACCCAATTGAAACTGCACGCTTCCTAGGGCTGCCGTCAAGTTCCACTAGACGACAACGACAGAGATACCAACCGATCTGGGTGGGGTCGTTGTAGCCGCTACAACAACAACAACGCACGCTGTTTGGTCCACCATGCACAACAGCGGACATCTTTTCTACCTAACATTCGCAAACGCGAACTATCTGGATGGGTTTTATGCTCCTCGTTCGCGAAAGAGAATCAATACAGAATATTTGATGCGTTCACCTTCGCGTATAAAATCATAAATGTATGTTCCTGAACGTTCATATATGAATATTTCCGAACCCTCCTCTAAATTGATATTTATAATGAGTATTAGATGAGATATAAGAATATTATAAATTTTTAGAAAATGGGCATAGCAACGCCCACTTATGATTATATGTGTATATGTGGGTAACCGCTCCACCAATTTCTTCCAAACTTGGCACAGTTGTTGGCCTTGGTACATGATACCAAACGGCTGAAAATTTTTAAAATCGAACAATAAGCACTCCGAGATCCCATATAACGTTAATTTAGCGAAATACGAAATCTTCGATAAATGAGTAAATACCAAAGCTAATTTATTCAAAATTCATGCTTGCAATAATTCTTTACCGAGAAATACGCTTATGATACAATTTTGTAAAAGGGGCGTGGCACCAAAACCGGTATAGTTATTGTGCTTGCCACATAAAAGCAAAACGGTGAAAAGTATTGAAACCGGACTAAAATTACGGCCAATTTTCATGTGACGGTAAATTTCAGAAATGCTTGAAACTTAGATATTTCTAAATTTACTCAAAATTGATACTAACAACAATGCCTTGAAAAGAAATGAAATGCTGAAGAAGATTATCCAACTGCTGGGCGAGAAAAAGCATGGCTCTGGCAAATGTTTTAAATGTGGAAAGTCAGGCCACTTCGCCCGCGATTGCAGTATAAATTCCAGTGGGCTCAACAATTCAGCAGGACGCAAACGCAGGGCTGAAGGAGACGAAGCTAACTCCAATCAGTCGTTAAACTGAAACGAGCCAGCAGGAAGGGCCGCGTGCTGGCTCCAGAAGTTGAAGGGCCCATAATCTCCGTCTCACAAATTGGCCGGAATGCGAGCAACCTCACTATTGGTGGATGTGTGAATGGGCAGGAGAGACTACTGACGGTGGATACTGGAGCGACACATTCCATTATTCGACCGGATTTGGCCACTTTTTTATGTGAAGCCACTACCTGGAGCAAAGCTGCAGACTGCAACTGGTGAATGCACCCAAGTGTTAGGAGAAGTACCATGGGAGGTAATAATCGACGATGTGGCCTCGTACACTAAGTTTATAGTGGCAGACATTGTGGATGAAGTCATCATCGGCGTGGATGTCTTACTTGGCCAAGGCATGAAGATTGACCTCCAAAGAATGATCCTGACAGATCGTCACAGGAAAGTGCCACTTAGGGTTGGTTACGACAGCCAGTGCTGCAGCAGACGGTTAGTCTTAGAGGAAGTGTCGAAGATTTCCACCAGAAACGGAAGCGATTAGTTGGGCGGAAGTTGGCAGTGATGGAGACGGAGTGGTTTCGTCTGGAGAAGGAGGCGGTTCATCGATACAGGAGAAGCGTGACGGTTCCGCCAGCCTCAGTGAAGAAGAGGTCACAACAAGGAAGTGGTCATGGCGAGCCAGGCAGTGTTTCCGTCAGGAGGAAAGCCACTGAACCACGTTGCAATGGTGATACGCCGGTGGCCAGAAATGGAAGCGGCTGTGAAAGCAGTAGGCGCGCTTTGAAGTGTCCCGGAAAAGGTGGCCGGCAAAGGCGAGCAGTTAAGCCGGAAGCTAAGGATGAGGTAATACATGTCCGGTCAATGAGGTTGACGCCGGAGAAGGAGCGAGATGCGGAAACACTGGGCAAGTTTCAGCGTGAGGAACCGGATTTAGCAAGATGTGCTAAAGGCAGTGCAGCACGAAGGCAGGAGCCTCGGTGTCATGGACAGATAATGCGGCATAGATCTGGCGAAAAGGGTGCCCATGAGAAGAGACATGGTCTGGTCACCACCAGTGGCCGGCAGAAGCACGACCATGTGAGATGGTGCACCACCGGAGATAAGCTGGAAGCAATGTCCAGTAACGCATCGAGCCGAGAAGAGCTACAGGAAGGTGATTCGGTGTTGTTGCACATGCCGCAGCCGAAGAAAGGCTTCACCTCCGAACAACAGCGTAACTGGAAAGGTCAATATAGGATTGACAAACGGCTGAAGACGCAGTGCATCGAATCCAGACAATGGGGAGACCGAGGACCAAGATGAAAGTGGCCCACTTGGAAAGACTTGCAGCGGTTGGAGCGGCAAGTGTGCCTGATCGGGATGATCAGACTTAGGTGGAGGGCAGTGTGGCGAATACTGCGGCAACACAAAGCGAACAACGAGAAATAGGCAGAATGTTCGAAGAATGACGTAGAATGTTCCACAAAGAGAAACGTCAAGTTGGATGAACACTGCGAACAGCGAGAGAAAGAGAATGAGCGATAAACTTCAGAATGTTCTAGAGTTGCCATAAGTGCCAGCGCAGGTATATAAGGGCGCCGCCACCGCGAGGTGAGTGAGTTACAAGTCAGCAGGCTACAAGTAAAGTGAGCAGAGAAGTGAGTGGCGAATAAGCAAGCTATAAGTTTAATTGTGTTAACAAGTAGTAAAGTGTTGTTATTTCTTTAACAAGTATTGTAAAGTGTTTTTACTGTATTAGCAAGTATTGTAAATTGTTTGTTGTACAATAAAGTTAATTGTACTACGATTTGGTCATCGTTAGCATTTATTTAACAATCCAGCGATACGAGCCCGAGTATATTTGGGTAATCCCTCAAGGTTTCGAGGATAATCGTAACAATACGTTTTATCGGTCCACTTGCAAAATATTCGCATTCGCAAAAGCTCCGCATTGATTATTGCGAATGTGAAAGCGAATGCGAATGTTAAAATTAATGCGGAAGCTCTGCAGTTGCGAATGCGAATGCGAATATTCGCAACAACCCTGGTCTGGACATATAACATTCAAAGCGGCCTGGACATACAACATTGCAAGTTGATAAAAGCGTTGTAAAATAATATATCTCAGTCCCATAGAATTTGTTTTGATAACTTATATATATATATAAACATATATAAACATTGTAAACAATTTATGAGACTGAAAACGAAAAACGTGGAGCGCATGCAATACAAAGCATTGGATTCAATTGACAATACTCAAACTACATACATAACATAGACCTAAAATCTCTTCAGCGAATGTATAGATTTGAGATCGATTTTAAGCGGTTGTTATTAATATACCCACATACATATATATATTACTCTTCATTTTCAAATCAGGCCTATTACATGCACCCCACGCTTTTCATTTTCAATCTCGTAAATTGTTTTTAATGACTTTTGCTAAAATTTCAAAATTAAAAGTTATCAAAACAAATTCTATGGGACTGAGAAATATTATTTTCTAATTTTAGTCCATTTATAAAAGCGTGGTACATTAAGAAGTTTTTTTTTAAATTTATTTTATACTTTTAAGTCTTGTTTGTATAAAATTTTGCAAAAGATACTAGAATAATTCAACTTGCAGTGAAAAGAGAACAGAAGACTATGCACAAGAATGATAGAATACAAGATTGCGCATTCCTGCGGGTGATGATGTCAAGATAGCAACGAATAGGAAAGAATAATTGGAGATGGGGGAGAGAAAGAGTGTTAACTGTCAAACTATGGAGGTCGCCAATTTACATATATATAAACATCTCTGCATACATACAAACAGTTTGCTAAAATGACGTCACACGAACAGCTGATTCTGTCAAATTCGCCAAGAACAAAGTAGCGGTGCTGCTGATTGCGCCACCTCTGTCTCCCTTCATCGTGGACTATGCAAGCAAAATGTTGTTTGCTCACATTTAGTATATGCCTACATATGTACACACATGCATAGAGCAGCAATTAATTTCATTTAGAGAAATGGCGTGTAGTCCATTTCCGCTGCAGCGTATGTAGTGCATATTATTAACTTCTTCTGGCGAGGCGGCATCTATATCTAGAGTTTTTCTAGTTGTATGTCTTCGATATGATAACTACGACGAGGTTGATATCTAGACTAGGTTTGCCATAAATACCTTTGCTATATTTATAATATGGTGGTCTGGACATACAACATTGCAAGTTGATAAAAGCGTTGTAAAATACTGCATGGGACTCGAGGCTCACTAGTACTAAACGAAGAGGCCTACTAGATGCATTAAGGGAAAATAGTTGTCGTCCACTAAGTACAGAAGAACCCAACTATTGGCCCTCAGACACGAAAAAACTTCCTGACCTAATAGTATTCTTCATTACGAAATCCCTCTGACATGAGCTACTAACAATCAAATTTTGCTTTGAGCTATCTTCCGACCATTCTCCAGTAATGCCGAATATACAGTACTCCAGTATTAATTACCAAAACGTCGTTGCGTAACCGCAGAACAAATTGGTACACATTTTCAAAGCTGCTGGAGAAAAAACTTGACCTAAAAATTTCCCTAAAAACACCTGCTGATATTGATGGTACAATTGTAAACCTAAATGATACCCTTGTATCTTGCGTATCTGACTCGACCCCAGAAACAACAAACAAAACAAATACTTTCCATTTACCCTACAACATTATGCAGAAAATTAAACAAAAAAGAAGGGTACGCAAGAGATGGCAGACAACAAGGTTACCGGAGGATAAATCAAAGCTTAACTCACTGACAAAAGAAATTAAAAGCCTTCTTAAATAGGAAAAGGATGATAATCTAAAGCGCTTTCTACGCATTATTGATTCGAGAGAAAATACGAATTACTCCTTATGGAAAGCCACCAGGAAAATTAGTGGCACAATAATGCACCAACCACCTATCAAGTCATCAAATTGTCATTGGGTAAAAAATCCTCTAGAGAAAGTTGGTACACTCTCTGACCACTTCAGGAAAACATTTAAAAATGAAATGGACTCAAGTTACATTGAACCTGAAAGCTCAATAAAAGGGTTAAACAGAAAATTTAAAAGCGTTACGGTAAACGAAATAAAACTGCAAATAAAAGCTATAAAGAATAAGAAATCGCCTGTCTATGACCTGCTATATGGACCGNATTGGGTAAAAAATCCTCTAGAGAAAGTTGGTACACTCTCTGACCACTTCAGGAAAACATTTAAAAATGAAATGGACTCAAGTTNTTATCAAGTCATAAAATTGTCATTGGGTAAAAACTCCTCTAGAGAAAGTTGGTATACTCTCTGACCACTTCAGGAAAACATTTAAAAATGAAATGGACTCAAGTTACATTGAACCTGAAAGCTCAATAAAAGGGTTAAACAGAAAATTTAAAAGCGTTACGGTAAACGAAATAAAACTGCAAATAAAAGCTATAAAGAATAAGAAATCGCCTGTCTATGACCTGCTATATGGACCGATAAATAAAAAACTACCTGAAAATGCAATTATATACATCAGAAATCTTTTCAACGCCTCTATAGCCCTAAAATATTTCCCAAAGCCAAACAATGATCCAACACTCTTGACCTCCTATCGACCAATAAGTTTGTTTCCAATATTTTAAAAAAATTCTGTTTGACCGTGTTGAGCCAATTCTAACAGAAAACGATTTAATACCTCGCCACCAATTTGGCTTCAGACGTAAACATTCAACTGTGGAACAAATACACAGAGTGACAAACAAAATTGCGAACGACATTGACAAAAAAGATACTGTGTTGCAGTCTACCTTGAGGTAGCAAAGGCATTCGACAAAGTCTGACTACTATACAGATTAAGAAGTTGGCTCCCGCATAACTACTACCTCATTTGCAAGTGTTATCGCAAGGTAGTGTGCTGGGTCCTACGTTATACTTGCTTTTCACCGCTGATATTCTTATACCAACCTCAAAGAGTAGTATGATTGGTACATTCGCAGAAGACACTGTCCTATTGGCAGCAATACACAAAGAGAAAGACCTTAAATCATCTAATCAAGGTAAATGGCGCACAAGTACAAATTTACACCAAAGAAAGATATCTTGGCATAACCATAGAAGCGAAACTGATATGGAAAGAACACGTAATGGAAAGCGCAACGAAGTGAAAAATCGCATTCGCCAATTATTTTGGCTTCTTTGCAGGCAATCTACGCTATCGCTTCATAACAAACTTCTTATATACAAAACCACTATCGCGCCAATCTGGAACAGATACAGAAGTTTGGGGCACTGCTTCCAATCCAAACATACAATCTCTTCAAAGAGCACAAACCAAAATTCTACGGACGATCTGTAATGCACCTTGGTGCATGACAAACGAAGACAATCATCGGGATTTAAAAATAGACACCGTCGCTAAAACAATTCGAAACGCAAGTAAAAAGAACATTGATAGGCTACTGGAACACATCAACCCTAGTATGAGACAACTTCCCGTAATAGAGAGAGAGGGGCGAAGAAGACTGAAACGTGTTCAACCCACAGAGCTTCCTAGACTATTATAAACACAAAAAAATTCGTTTTATATGGATATGTGCATGTATGTACTTGTGTAACTGCTTGTCTTAAATGTATTATGATGTATTCAAAATTGTTGTTCTATGTTCTTTATACTATAATAATAATAATAATAATATCCCAACGGTTTTTACCCTCCATTCCCGCCCATCCGCACGAGGGGCGCAGTCCGCATGACGTACGGAACTAGTATTTTCAATTTTTGCGCCGAGTCACGATAGGCAGGAGTTTGTTAAGTGTCGAGATCTAAAACTGTTCAGCTACAGAACTAAATTCATCAGCCGATTTTATGTCTTTATTTTAATGATTCATTTACTGAGAGAGGATAATATCGATTTCTTAATGCTGAAAAGCGGATCTGATATATCAAACGTGCCGGAATGAAAGTTAAAATCCTAGCATAAGCAACGGAGTGGGTCGTGCAATTCCAAATTAGTTTTGCAAGCTTTCAGAAATAGGGGACAAAAGTGTCTTGATACCCGGGAGGGAACATTAAGGCTAAATTCGGCAAGAAGAAGCGGACTTGAAATTGAGCCTGTTAGTAATTTAACTATAAAAATTGTACCAAGCATTTGCCGGCGGCTGGAAGTGTAGGAAGATTAATAACTTTTAATCGGCTCGTACAAGGTGGAAGGTTATATTGAGAATCCCAACGGAAATTTCTTAAAGCAAAAAGTAGGAATTGTTTTTGAATTGATTCTATCTTGTCTGAGTAAATTTGATACCTTGGATTCCAAACCACCGAACCGTATTCCAGAATTGGCCTAACTAATGTTGTAAATAGGGTTTTAGTGATATAAGGGTCACAAAATTCTTTTGACCATCGTTTCACAAATGCAAGTACACCTTTAGCCTTGTTGACTGCCACATTAATATGAAGATTAAAATTAAGCTTAGGATCCATTGTGATACCAAGGTCGAAGTTGATTTGCCCTTGCAAAATCCATGTTGACTATATGAAATGCTAGAAAAGATGGAATGCGTTAACTGATTTGTTATAATTGCTTCAAATAATTTAGGAATTGCAGAAAGCTTAGCTATTCCCCGGTAGTTCTCCACTGAAGATCTGCTACCGCTTTTACGTAACGGGGTTATGAACGATTCCTTCCATATAGTTGGAAAAACCCCACTTTAAGAGATAAATTAAATAACGCTGTTAACGGCTCATAGAGACAATCAGAACAATTTATAAGAATACAAGTAGGGATCTGGTCAGGACCATAACTGAAAGACCGTTTAAGGATTTCAGATAAACTACTACATCATCGGAGATATTACTGGGATATTTATTGAGTTCATTGGACATAGCTTAAAAGGAAAGTCAATGTTAACATGTGAGTTATGGAATAATTGGATTTAAAAAACTGGGCGAACATGTTAGAAATTGTTTGATTATCACTAGAGACGGTATTTTGATACTTCAAGGCGGAAGGAAACCCACGTATATTTCGCTTGGAGTTTACGAAGTCATAAAATTATTTGGGGTTATATATTATACGCCGTTTGATTTTACACAAGTAAGCTTTATAACACTTTTTGTTTAATTCAAAAAACTTATGACGCAAAAGTGAGTTTTTTACATAGTTTGAGCGTAAACCGGTTTTTTTGTGTAATCTAAAATTACGCGACTTTCTGTTTTTCAAATTTCTCAGTTCTTTAGTGAACCATGTGTGTTTGCTCTTCAGGAACATACATACGTTTAGGCACATGCTTTTCAAATATTTTATGTTAAGTAAAGTTAAAAAGTGCAACGCTTTGTTCAATATTTTCTTTAAATGCAGGCCACGACAATTTAGACAGTTCTTTGTTAAGCATTTTAAAGTTGGCTTTCGAAAAATCAAAGCGAATATTTGGTTCGTATGCTTGGGTACTTCAATTTTGATCATCACTTATAACTTCGTAAGATACCTCCATAGCGGGGTGGTAGACAACTTCGGGCAAAACTAGTGGATCACACTTATTTACAACGGACTTGATGCATCATCAACATAAACAAGATCTAATACTTTACCAAACTTATTGTGAAGTACATTAACCTGAGTTAGGCAGAGTTCAGCCATCTCCTCTAAAAATAAGTTGTTGCACGCACTAGATGCGAAAGGTATGATATCATTGTCAATGATGTTAAATGATATGCTTGGTAAGTTAAAATCGCCCAACATAATCATTGAATCAGAAGGTTTAGTCAGTAAATTAACTGATTTCAGTAAAGAGATGAGTCGTGAATACACCAATGTGTCAGATCGGGGAGGGATATAGCACAGAGCTAAGTAAATAGACCCTTTTCCAGGGTGTACACGAATGCATTTGAACTCTACTGAATCAATGTGTGGAAGACTAATATCTTCAGATGGTATTGAAGAGTCTACAGCGAATAGTACGCCACCGCCGATTCTGCCCTCCCTATCTTGTCTATAGATATGATAATTATTTGGAAGAATCTCTGAATTGAAAATGTGAGGTTTCAGCCAAGTTCAGTACGTCCTAATTATTTCTAAATTCCTTAAGTCATAATCGTAAGACGATGGTCGTAAGATTACCGCATTCCTACACGCTATCTAAATTACTTATTTTCCTATCTATGACAGATTTTAATCAAAAAAGAGGAAATAAAAAGAATATATTCGTTCGATTCTCCTTATATGGCAGTAAAAGAATTGTCCCCAGATGAAGACAGCGCATTCCAACTTGGAGCGTACAAGTGAGGTAAATAGCAGCTTCAAGGTGTAAGGATCACTAAAATCTGAACTTAATCGAAGAATGAAAGCAAGCATGTAATATGACTTTGCTAAGGTGCAGTTTAAGTGGATTTGAAAAAGGAATTTATAATCAAAAATTATACCGAGATCGCAGCAGATCAAAATTAAAAAAAAAAATCTAAATTGATTGGGGAACAAAAATTAAAGTAATATTCACTTAAATTAACCCGGTGAAACGCAGTCTAAGTGCCTGCTATATTTCTCAAAACGGGTTTTGTGGAAATTTTTTGGGAATAAGATCAATTCCAGTTATTTTTTTTAAACATGACTTACAAATAGACGGTGAAATATTTCCATTGATATTTTATGTGGTGAAGAATTTTACTATTAATAAAAATCAGTAAGATGCACATGACCACAGAAACGAACGATGATGTGGCTTTAATAAAAATTTATGCAATTTTCCCAAATAATAAAATTGATATACAGGCCGATTCTGAACAGAAACTCCCTGGGAGTTTCCTCTCTTTTCCCTTTCCTCCAAGCATTAATAAAAATTCCGTCAGGATTTTTTATATTAAATGGCGGAGTTGAGCTGTCGAAAAAGTGTTTTTGAAGTTCAACTTTCCTACTCTCAAATTTTAGGGGAAAATGCTACTCCCTGGAAGTAGGAGGATTTCTTACACGGGAGAAACAAGCTCACGGAGAACAAACTCCCCGGGAGTATTCAGAATTGGGCTGATACACATTGACGCAACTGAAGAGGCTAAAGAAAAGGTGAGTGAAATAATTTTGAGCTACAAACCAACTAAGATTTTGACAACGAACGTAGAAATGCAAATTAAACTTACCAACGAATCTCCAATATTTGCAAAACCGCGTAGATTACCTTTTTCTGAAGTCGCCATCAAATTGATGAATGGCTTGAAGATGGCATTGTGGAAATCTCAAATTCTGAATTCCCCAGTCCTATCGTATTGGTAAAAAACAGAGCAACGACTTTCGCCAAATCAATAAAGTAATAATTAAGGACCATTTTCCTCTTCTAATGATTGATGACCAATTTAGCCATGGGTAATAGCGCAATTTTTTGGCGCTAGCTCAATAATGCCAGCGCCACCTGTGGTGTTAGTGCACTAACTCAGCGCAATAGCGCAGTGTACTGAATTGAACACGGCGCCATCTGAGTGTCACTACAGTACCCATCGTCATACAGTGTAGTACACCATACAGTGGTGTCATGTCTATTATTTCTATAATTTTCTGCGCTGAGGAACGCTTATACTGCCAACCGAATTTAAATGATAGGAATGTAGTAAATGCCACGATATTCTCATCATTCTTGACTAAAAGCTTTAAATTTGCGTTCTCAACGCTCAAAAGCAAAAACAAAGTACGTGTAAATTTTCAAAGAGTTAAGGCGAATTGTGTTGGTGCCTCATGTGTTGCTTGGTGTTAATGGCGCTGGCGCTTTCCATATACTGGTGTTGGCGCGGCAACTCCGGCTACGGTGTTAACGCAATTGCGGCGCGCAGCGCAGTGTTACCCATGCCTAGACCAGTTAGACCGTCTACAAGACGCAAAGTTATTTAGCACAATAGATTTGAAAAATTGGTTTTTTTCACGTGCCTGTAGCGCAATCCGGTAGAAAATATACGTATTTTCTTACTCATAGCGGGCAATATCATTTCTGCAAGGTACCGTTTGGATTATCTAACTCGGCGGAGGTATTCCAAAGACACATAAACGCGATTTTTCTAGAGCTTACATGAGAAGGTATTGCCTTGCCATATATCGACGACGTTATAATTCCAGCTGAGAAAGAAAAACTAGTTTATCCCAAATATCGTCGAAAAAACAAGACAACTCGCGTGATGTATACCGTGTATCCTGAGTAGCCGTAAGCTAGGTAAGCAAAAAGGCTTCCTGCATCCAATACAAAAGGAGGAGTTGCCACTACATACGTTTCATATCGATTTTTCGGGTCCGCTGGAATCAACTAGCAAACAGTATCAGCACATCTTACAAAATCGACAATAGCAGCATTTAGTAACGACAGCTATGAACTGGGCAAACAAGCTAAGGTCCAGCGGGAGAATAAGAAAACATACAATCTCCGACGTAAGCCTGCACACCAGTATACAGTCGACGATCTAGTTGCAATAAAACGTACGTATCGAATAACGCAATTTAATTCCAATTATTTATTCCAAAATTATAATTTTTTCCCATATTTATACCGCTATTGGAAAATATTTCGCTCGATTTTCGAGAAAGACTGCCGAAACATTAAACATTTTTGATTTGAACTTATTTCTTTCATCTTAAATTGTGGGTGGAAAAAAATAATTCTTTGGGACGCGTAAAATCGCTTGGAAAATGATACAAAATTTTCTTAGAAAAATACGCTATCAACTTGGAAGGAGAGTGTGGTCAGAACGATGGACGAATAAGGTAAGCGAAAAGCCATCCCAAAATCAGAAGCAGAAGTTCTTGGTAAATGCGACGAATATGCTTAATAAGCATTGCTTATCTACCCAGTGGGAAAATGTAATATATAGTAATCGAAAAAAATAATCAGTAAAACAACCCTTTCCACATTCGAAAACGCACTTTTTCCGCCAGTGCGATGTCCTAAGAAAAGTGGGGCACTCAATTTTGCATTACCTAGTATCGAGAAATGATTGTATTTTAATATGAAATTTTTGGAACTTTTTTAATACATTAGAATGCTGATTACATAGTTAGCAGTAATATAATCGAGAACTCATAAGAAATACATTATATTATTTATCAGGCATGAAATACATTACTACTTTTCCGACTGGGTATTGATTAGCAAACTTTTCCGCATTCTGGCCACACTTCCAACCATGAATGAAGAAATACTTACATTTAGGTCTTGCACTTTTACCTGCAGATTTAAAGTGAAGGTACATAACAAGCAGTCGGCGGCAAATGCGTCACGCCGTCAATGTCAAATTAAATTGAATACGTGCATTTGTATGACAGATGTTACAGACGACGCCCAGTTCCCATCGATAGAAAACTTATATATAACTTATATAAACAACTTAGCAGCAACAGAAACCCTTGAAAATAAAATCAGAGCCATGGAAGAAAATTTAATTAAAGAAGGAAATACAATGCAATTTATAAAAATACTACCATGGAGTATCAGAACAGAAAGCTTAGAGCAGAGACCTGGGAAAAGTTAGTTTAGCAATGAATCTTCCAAGAAAGATTGAGACAGCAACTACGGTACGGAAAATGTATACTTCTAGAACTTTCCCGATTCTTCAGTAGCTGTAAGCAAATGAGCTTTAGAAACTATGTTTTGGGTTAACTTGAATATTTTTGTTCCCCAAAAAACATGTTGTTTCATTGGAAAATTCAAACCAAACTCAATCTGATGGCGAAGAAACCTTAATTGACCCCACATTCAAATACTACGATTTAAAAAAAAAATGCGTGTGTAACACCGTACACATGATAGAAGTGAAACTTTTTAAAAAAGGTGTGGGTACCAGGTACCTACTCACGAAATATAAACATATGTTTACGGTTCGGCAAACCATTAGGCGATTGAGTTACATACATACATAGGTTTGGTTAGAAATCAAACAATAATTTTATTTCATCTTATTCATTTTCTGATATATATATAATTTATTTATTCATTTTCCGGTAACACCACCTTATATGAATGGGTTGTAATGGAAGTAATTGCATGTTTAACAAATAAATGAAAATGTTTATAATGCAATCAATAGATCCTTACGAATTCGCCATTACCAACAGGCCAACCTAATATTACCGGCGTGAATTTTTCTACGCATGCACGCAAGTTTTTCACATTTGAGTAACCGAAATAAATTTGCGAGCGTGATTTTTCAGAGTTGCATTTCTGTCCAATTTCAGAAGTTGAGCAAAATTGAGCGTAAATGCAGAATAGCTTCGATTCTCAAATAAAAAAAAAATAAAAAATACGGGGATCGATAGAGATCATTCAGGTGAGTATAACGGTAAATTTCTTTTCTTCAAAATTTCTTAAAAACGAATATATGGATTTTAAAAATTTTGGTCTCAATCGATTGGAAATTTAGTTTGCTTTAATTCTATAGACATACTTTATATATGCCTTGTTTAGTTTACACAAAAATCTAATTAATGTAAGCAGAAAGGAATTCCGCTTCTGTTCTGTGGCAACACAGAAAGGAAAACTCTACTTAGGGAGGATTATATTTACATCAAATTAAAGGGAATCAAATCTCCTATCAAATGAGATCAAAATTATTAAAATCGATCCATTCGTTTCCAAAAAATTTTGATTTAAATGACTGTTTAATTTGAACTTTGAGTCTTAATAACTTTTGTAGTTGTTGTTTCCGCAAGAAAAGAAATACACCGTTATACTCTATAATGTTCTCTATCGATCCCCATATCTTTTTTTTTTTTTAATTTGAGAATCGAAGCTATTCTGCATTTGTTCCTAAATTTTAATTCATAGTCGCACCAAAATGTCAAATGAGCACAAACGTCAAATCGAAATGTCACGCAACACAAATCTTGGAATTTGAGTTAGCTTTTTACGCACGCCGGTCAATTTCGGTTGGTACCATACAAGTTGTATGTGCATGAGAAATTTTTGACAGTAAACTGCCGGCGTGCGTGAATATTAGGTTGGCCTGCAAGGCACTAAGTAACGTACGCACTTTTGTTTGGAAAATGCATTTATTTAAGTTGNGGTACCAGGTACCTACTCACGAAATATAAACATATGTTTACGGTTCGGCAAACCATTAGGCGATTGAGTTACATACATACATAGGTTTGGTTAGAAATCAAACAATAATTTTATTTCATCTTATTCATTTTCTGATATATATATAATTTATTTATTCATTTTCCGGTAACACCACCTTATATGAATGGGTTGTAATGGAAGTAATTGCATGTTTAACAAATAAATGAAAATGTTTATAATGCAATCAATAGATCCTTACGAATTCGCCATTACCAACAGGCCAACCTAATATTACCGGCGTGAATTTTTCTACGCATGCACGCAAGTTTTTCACATTTGAGTAACCGAAATAAATTTGCGAGCGTGATTTTTCAGAGTTGCATTTCTGTCCAATTTCAGAAGTTGAGCAAAATTGAGCGTAAATGCAGAATAGCTTCGATTCTCAAATAAAAAAAAAATAAAAAATACGGGGATCGATAGAGATCATTCAGGTGAGTATAACGGTAAATTTATTTTCTTCAAAATTTCTTAAAAACGAATATATGGATTTTAAAAATTTTGGTCTCAATCGATTGGAAATTTAGTTTGCTTTAATTCTATAGACATACTTTATATATGCCTTGTTTAGTTTACACAAAAATCTAATTAATGTAAGCAGAAAGGAATTCCGCTTCTGTTCTGTGGCAACACAGAAAGGAAAACTCTACTTAGGGAGGATTATATTTACATCAAATTAAAGGGAATCAAATCTCCTATCAAATGAGATCAAAATTATTAAAATCGATCCATTCGTTTCCAAAAAATTTTGATTTAAATGACTGTTTAATTTGAACTTTGAGTCTTAATAACTTTTGTAGTTGTTGTTTCCGCAAGAAAAGAAATACACCGTTATACTCTATAATGTTCTCTATCGATCCCCATATCTTTTTTTTTTTTTAATTTGAGAATCGAAGCTATTCTGCATTTGTTCCTAAATTTTAATTCATAGTCGCACCAAAATGTCAAATGAGCACAAACGTCAAATCGAAATGTCACGCAACACAAATCTTGGAATTTGAGTTAGCTTTTTACGCACGCCGGTCAATTTCGGTTGGTACCATACAAGTTGTATGTGCATGAGAAATTTTTGACAGTAAACTGCCGGCGTGCGTGAATATTAGGTTGGCCTGCAAGGCACTAAGTAACGTACGCACTTTTGTTTGGAAAATGCATTTATTTAAGTTGAAAGAAGACAAATTCCTTTGTTCGGCATTTATTCTTATTCTCATTCTATCTTCCAAGGCGAATTCATATATTCTTATCACGAATTCATACATTCATGTGGTACCAAGAGTATAAAAACATAAAATTACCTTATAAATTAAAAGCATAAGTATCACATGTATGCGTAGTCCAATTCACGAAATCATTTCATCGATCTGAGTAAAAACTAAGTGCATAAACTCTATTTCGTGTTAATTGTTATCATGAAATGGTGTTCATTCATTCAGTTTCTATTCAAACGCATGAAATGATTTCATGAATTGGCCTACGCATAATGGTAGTAAATGACTGAGTGAATTATACCAAACACTTCGTTTTGACATAATGCAAGCTGAAAACGTTGGTTCAAATCAATCCGCAATCAAGTTGGACGTTTTGCCCACAAACATTGCAATTTTTCGAGCAGTCTCATTGTAAAATCTCATTTTTACAATTTCATAGTTTCGGCTTACATTTATAAAATTCAACGAAAGCACGTACATACCTATTTCGGTTGAGTTATCCATTTTCGGTTATTTAGTGCTACAAAATAAACGCAAATTAAATGAGTTTGTACAACATGGCCATTAATGTAGCGATAAGTTGTACAACTTGCCATAAAATTCAAATTTTTTGATATTTTATACAACCAACCCCTTCATACGATTTGCTGTGAAAATTCGTAAGGAAATCATTACAGAATTCGAAACACATTTCCGAGTTTCTTTAAAATTTCGTTAAGATTTCGGGAACTTTGGTTTGCAGGGAATATATGTACATACCCTGCAAACCAAAGTTCCCGAAATCTTAACGAAATTTTAAAGAAACTCGGAAATGTGTTTCGAATTCTGTAATGATTTCTTTACCAATTTTCAAAGCAAATCGTATGAAGGGGTTGACACGAACTCGTAAAGAAATATCTATAGGACTTTTTAACTAAAATTCTAAAAGATTTCTTTAGGAATATTTTGTTAAATTTCGGAATGAAAATTCTAAAGGATTTCTTTAAATATATTTTGTTCAATTTCTAAAGGAAAATTCTAAAAGATCTCTCTAAGAATATTTTTTCAGCATTCTGGAGAAAAGTTAGAATAGATTTCTTAAAGAATATTTTGCCAACCTTCTGAAAGAAATTAAACACGTAAATTTTTGGAAATTAATTCGCTAAAGTTTATTCGGTTTATATACTATATGAAATGTATGAGAGCGGGATTTCAATTACTATCCGGCTTTTTGCGACGATAGCGACCAAATAATTATAAAATGCTTGTTTGCCTATGAGGCAGCTTAATGTTAGCTACAAAAGAATTCAGAATTCAGAATAGTTTTCAAGGTTTAAGGTAAGTAGATGTACAATAAACTGATAAATATAAATTTTAAGCGTTCAAAAGGTGAGTATTTAAAATTTTAGTAAAAGCTAACTATTTCATGGTATAAAGAAGGTAAATACAACATGTTTAAGGTTGATATTTGGTTGAATGTAAAAATTAGAAAAAAAGTTCAATTTAATAAATTTATAATTCTATTAAGTTTGGACTCATGTCCTCGACAATTCCGTGAAGGTCCTTTGTAGAGTTGAAAAATCTTTTAATGATAGATTCAGTGTTGTCCAGCTTAGTATTCCCATCTGCAGACACACAGGAATCTGTGAACAAAGTAATCTTATTTAGCTGCATACATATTACGCTGTAGGTACGCTAAATTACGCAAGACACAGGCCGAGACACGTAAACTAAATTTTTAACCGACTTAAAAAATACGAGAAGGTTATCAATTCCTCAATAATCTCAATATTAAACTTACCTTGTTGGCTTGTTCTTATTTTTTTAATTTTCAGTTCTTATAAATAAACGCGTTTATAGCACAAAATCACAAAAAGATATATATTTTTTTTTTTGGTGCGTCAGATATTTTTTTATATTTTCAATGTCGATTGTGACATTATTATAATTACGTTATTGATTTTATTTGGAAATTTCCTAAAAGAATCGAAGTGTGCACATAACATTTCATCTTAGAAAACTCGGCAAAAAATCGGAAAGAAAATAATGGAATCTTTACGATTTTCTTCCGCAATTTCTTAAAACAATCATAATCACAATATTTCATTTTAGAAAATTCGGCAAAAAATCGGAGGAGATCTTTACGAATTCTTTAAAATTTCTCTACAATTCAAAATACTCTGTTAAAATGGTTTGCAGGGTACATGAAAACATTGCTGTCCATAAGTACTATACATATAGCCATCAGACATCAACGAAGCCTGTTTGCTTCATCATAAATATATCCATACAAACATACCCTGTAGGGAAATCGCGGACTAGTGAATCAAATTTCTAGTTCCGAACTAGGTCTTTATCGCCAAAAACGAACTAGTTCGATAGGAACTAGATCCCCACCAGTCGAAAATCGGCGAAAAAGTGGTACTTTTAAAAGACTATTTTTTTCAGTTTTTTTGACTAGAAATCTATATCTAAAGTGACGAATTTAGAAATGGTTCGGAACTATAGAGAAAGGGATGCAGAACGAACTAGATCTTATTTGTCGAATTTAGAACCAATTCGGAACTATCGAATAAGGGATGCAGCGGGGGGCTTGTTTACTTTACATAGATATGTGTTTAGCGGCCCTTCGTTCAAACACGCTTCTATTCTGTGCTTCGCAGATGCTTTCATGCTTGCAATACAAAACTAAAATTTGTGTTAACATTTCAACATCTTGGGACAGTCTGGAATCTAAGAAATAACAGCGAGCACCTCTGCAAACTCAGCTACAGCTAAAGGTCATGTAAACGTGCATTTCTTACAATCATTCAAACAAAGTTAATTTCAAATTGAAAGCACATTTCTTCCAAAATAACTTAAAATGGCACACACGGAAGAACCAAAAAGATTGAAAAATCATGATACTTTTTTCTTTCGTCTGTCGATTTTAGAACTGGTTCGGAACTATAGAATTTAGGACTAGTTCGGAACTATCGAAAAAGGGATGCAGCGGGGGGCAATTGACACCTCCTAGGACATCGCCATGTTAAATTCGCCAGTTGCTTGCATGCAAAAGAGATTTATCGCGAACCAGTACTGGGTCTAAATGTACTAGAAGCGCACCAGTTCAGAACAGAGATTTACCCCACAGGGTATGTACATATGTACGAATGGATGTAGTTACGCGAAGCATGCTTGCATCATTTATACATATATTGCTTGGTAGCGGCAGAGCTGAAATGCGCAATGGTTCATTTATACATACATATATATATATATCAGTGTTGCACAGCGCTGGCAGAGCTTCCAATCCAAGCGCAAAATTTTTGTCTCAGTATGTGTGTACTCAAAAAAACAACTTGCGCATATGATCAGTGTTGCTATTTTATTCGTTTTCATGCTAGATTTAGCCAGTTGCGATAGCAAACAGCCGAAGAAATTTCGATTTAGCCGGCAGCCGATTTGCTAGCCGTTTTGCTGAAAAAATGCTTTAGCAGATTTTGCTATTTGCCTTGTTTTCTTAAATTTCAAATATGTATATATGTTTCCATTTTTGACTAAGCGACCCAAAATCTGTTAGAAATTGATACTAGCCTTTTCGTGGAGAAAATTTTCATGTCAGGCAGGATTGTATGAAATTGGGCCAGATTTCGCTTATTTTTATTTTAAACGAAGAAGGGATTTTCTTCATAAATTGTTTGTTATAATTGTCTTAATTTTAAGTGTGAAGTTTTATTCGCCAACTTAGAACTTAGGCTTTTAAGATGCGTTTGTGTTTGGATATAGTGCCAACAAACAGAATAAATATTACATGTAGATATTGTCTTCCCAGATAGCGCATATTCAATTCTGCCTAAATTAAAAAAAACAATCTTTTTGCCCACTCCAATAGGTTTAAGGTAAGGGAAAAATTGATATTTTCAAGCACAATGTACACATATGTATTTTTTTAAACAAACTTTTTTGCTGAGAACTTATTTAAATTCCAAAACCCGAATGCCAACTTGAATTAAAGGAACCAACACTGAAGTGAGTCAAAATGAAAATAAAAGAGCACAAATTTCTATGTAAAGCAAAACTCGCTGGGAATTCTACGAGACATCTTCCGGCCATATGACCGGTTATCTAAATGGGAGATCTGCTGTCTTTTAGCATCATATTTTACATCAGCATTGAAGTGATTTCTGAAAACTCTGACCAGTTCTTTTTTGTAACTGTGATTTTGTATCCCTTGTCAACATATGACCTCGGTTGATGTTAACTTAAGGTCGTTGTTTTACTGGCTTAAAATTGAAGGCAAATTTTTACAGCGTTTTTTATGTGTATTGGTTTCAATTTGAGTGTATTGAGAATCGGTCAGTCTAAAAAGGCCTTGTAGGGAAGATAATAGGTTTGTTCGTCGAAAATCCAGCGAGAATTATCACTAAAAATATCAGATAGTAATAGTAATAAATAGTTTTTTTTCCGAGTACCTTTAAAATCATTGGAATTAACTAAATTAATTAAGTAAACTTACATTTTTCATTTTAAAATCGCTCCAGTTTGTAAATTTTTAAATTTAACGAACTTGTTTATTCAAATTATCGTCGACAAAAAATTGAACCATGTGCCACAATCATATCTTTTTCCTAATTGCAAATTCTTGCTGGCAAAATTTTTTCCGGCTCGAATTTGTAACTTCTCTCCAAGAAATAGTCTTTTTACCCGTAATTTATTTAAATAAAACATGTGAAATTTAGTTGAAACATTTTAGCCGGTTTTATTTGCCAATTTATGCTTGAAACACAATACCCGGCGAACGGCAAATTTCGCCCAGCAGAGCGATGCCGACGACCAACTTTCGCACAGCTAATTCGCTTACTGAAACACAAATAGAGCGGTATCGAATGCTGTCAGCTGATAAGGTGACCATGTTTCAAGAAGGAAGCTTTTACAACGAAGAGGGAAAATACCAGCAAGAAGAAGTTTAAAATATAGAAATAGTCTTTAAACATAACTATTAGTAAACTTACGCTTTACTAGATTAATCTCTGATAGAAAAATATAAGGTATATTATTTTACTTTTAAACAAAAATTACGATAACTTTTAAAGTATCG
>NW_016160016.1:45171-50562 GCF_001687245.7 Rhagoletis zephyria | reverse complement strand
TTTTTTTTTTTTTAATTTGAGAATCGAAGCTATTCTGCATTTGTTCCTAAATTTTAATTCATAGTCGCACCAAAATGTCAAATGAGCACAAACGTCAAATCGAAATGTCACGCAACACAAATCTTGGAATTTGAGTTAGCTTTTTACGCACGCCGGTCAATTTCGGTTGGTACCATACAAGTTGTATGTGCATGAGAAATTTTTGACAGTAAACTGCCGGCGTGCGTGAATATTAGGTTGGCCTGCAAGGCACTAAGTAACGTACGCACTTTTGTTTGGAAAATGCATTTATTTAAGTTGAAAGAAGACAAATTCCTTTGTTCGGCATTTATTCTTACTCGCTTTCTATCTTCCAAGGCGAATTCATATATTCTTATCACGAATTCATATATTCATGTGGTAGCAAGAGTATAAAAACATAAAATTACCTTATAAATTAAAAGCATAAGTATCACATGTATGCGTAGTCCAATTCACGAAATCATTTCATCGATCTGAGTAAAAACTAAGTGCATAAACTCTATTTCGTGTTAATTGTTATCATGAAATGGTGTTCATTCATTCAGTTTCTATTCAAACGCATGAAATGATTTCATGAATTGGCCTACGCATAATGGTAGTAAATGACTGAGTGAATTATACCAAACACTTCGTTTTGACATAATGCAAGCTGAAAACGTTGGTTCAAATCAATCCGCAATCAAGTTGGACGTTTTGCCCACAAACATTGCAATTTTTCGAGCAGTCTCATTGTAAAATCTCATTTTTACAATTTCATAGTTTCGGCTTACATTTATAAAATTCAACGAAAGCACGTACATACCTATTTCGGTTGAGTTATCCATTTTCGGTTATTTAGTGCACAAAATAAACGCAAATTAAATGAGTTTGTACAACATGGCCATTAATGTAGCGATAAGTTGTACAACTTGCCATAAAATTCAAATTTTTTGATATTTTATACAACCAACCCCTTCATACGATTTGCTGTGAAAATTCGTAAGGAAATCATTACAGAATTCGAAACACATTTCCGAGTTTCTTTAAAATTTCGTTAAGATTTCGGGAACTTTGGTTTGCAGGGAATATATGTACATACCCTGCAAACCAAAGTTCCCGAAATCTTAACGAAATTTTAAAGAAACTCGGAAATGTGTTTCGAATTCTGTAATGATTTCTTTACCAATTTTCAAAGCAAATCGTATGAAGGGGTTGACACGAACTCGTAAAGAAATATCTATAGGACTTTTTAACTAAAATTCTAAAAGATTTCTTTAGGAATATTTTGTTAAATTTCGGAATGAAAATTCTAAAGGATTTCTTTAAATATATTTTGTTCAATTTCTAAAGGAAAATTCTAAAAGATCTCTCTAAGAATATTTTTTCAGCATTCTGGAGAAAAGTTAGAATAGATTTCTTAAAGAATATTTTGCCAACCTTCTGAAAGAAATTAAACACGGAAATTTTTGGAAATTAATTCGCTAAAGTTTATTCGGTTTATATACTATATGAAATGTATGAGAGCGGGATTTCAATTACTATCCGGCTTTTTGCGACGATAGCGACCAAATAATTATAAAATGCTTGTTTGCCTATGAGGCAGCTTAATGTTAGCTACAAAAGAATTCAGAATTCAGAATAGTTTTCAAGGTTTAAGGTAAGTAAATGTACAATAAACTGATAAATATAAATTTTAAGCGTTCAAAAGGTGAGTATTTAAAATTTTAGTAAAAGCTAACTATTTCATGGTATAAAGAAGGTAAATACAACATGTTTAAGGTTGATATTTGGTTTGGAATGTAAAAATTAGAAAAAAAGTTCAATTTAATAAATTTATAATTCTATTAAGTTTGGACTCATGTCCTCGACAATTCCGTGAAGGTCCTTTGTAGAGTTGAAAAATCTTTTAATGATAGATTCAGTGTTGTCCAGCTTAGATTCCCATCTGCAGACACACAGGAATCTGTGAACAAAGTAATCTTATTTAGCTGCATACATATTACGCTGTAGGTACGCTAAATTACGCAAACACAGGCCGAGACACGTAAACTAAATTTTTAACCGACTTAAAAAATACGAGAAGGTTATCAATTCCTCAATAATCTCAATATTAAACTTACCTTGTTGGCTTGTTCTTATTTTTTTAATTTTCAGTTCTTATAAATAAACGCGTTTATAGCACAAAATCACAAAAAGATATATATTTTTTTTTTTGGTGCGTCAGATTTTTTTTTATATTTTCAATGTCGATTGTGACATTATTATAATTACGTTATTGATTTTATTTGGAAATTTCCTAAAAGAATCGAAGTGTGCACATAACATTTCATCTTAGAAAACTCGGCAAAAAATCGGAAAGAAAATAATGGAATCTTTACGATTTTCTTCCGAATTTCTTAAAACAATCATAATCACAATATTTCATTTTAGAAAATTCGGCAAAAAATCGGAGGAGATCTTTACGAATTCTTTAAAATTTCTCTACAATTCAAAATACTCTGTTAAAATGGTTTGCAGGGTACATGAAAACATTGCTGTCCATAAGTACATACATATAGCCATCAGTACATCAACGAAGCCTGTTTGCTTCATCATAAATATATCCATACAAACATACCCTGTAGGGAAATCGCGGACTAGTGAATCAAATTTCTAGTTCCGAACTAGGTCTTTATCGCCAAAAACGAACTAGTTCGATAGGAACTAGATCCCCACCAGTCGAAAATCGGCGAAAAAGTGGTACTTTTAAAAGACTATTTTTTTCAGTTTTTTTGACTAGAAATCTATATCTAAAGTGACGAATTTAGAAATGGTTCGGAACTATAGAGAAAGGGATGCAGAACGAACTAGATCTTATTTGTCGAATTTAGAACCAATTCGGAACTATCGAATAAGGGATGCAGCGGGGGGCTTATTTACTTTACATAGATAAGTGTTTAGCGGCCCTTCGTTCAAACACGCTTCTATTCTGTGCTTCGCAGATGCTTTAGTTGGCAATACAAAACTAAAATTTGTGTTAACATTTCAACATCTTGGGACAGTCTGGAATCTAAGAAATAACAGCGAGCACCTCTGCAAACTCAGCTACAGCTAAAGGCATGTAAACGTGCATTTCTTACAATCATTCAAACAAAGTTAATTTCAAATTGAAAGCACATTTCTTCCAAAATAACTTAAAATGGCACACACGGAAGAACCAAAAAGATTGAAAAATCATGATACTTTTTTCTTTCGTCTGTCGATTTTAGAACTGGTTCGGAACTATAGAATTTAGGACTAGTTCGGAACTATCGAAAAAGGGATGCAGCGGGGGGCAATTGACACCTCCTAGGACATCGCCATGTTAAATTCGCCAGTTGCTTGCATGCAAAAGAGATTTATCGCGAACCAGTACTGGGTCTAAATGTACTAGAAGCGCACCAGTTCAGAACCAGAGATTTCCCCACAGGGTATGTACATATGTACGAATGGATGTAGTTACGCGAAGCATGCTTGCATCATTTATACATATATTGCTTGGTAGCGGCAGAGCTGAAATGCGCAATGGGTTCATTTATACATACATATATATATATATCAGTGTGCACAGCGCTGGCAGAGCTTCCAATCCAAGCGCAAAATTTTTGTCTCAGTATGTGTGTACTCAAAAAAACAACTTGCGCATATGATCAGTGTTGCTATTTTATTCGTTTTCATGCTAGATTTAGCCAGTTGCGATAGCAAACAGCCGAAGAAATTTCGATTTAGCCGGCAGCCGATTTGCTAGCCGTTTTGCTAAAATGCGTAGAGATTTTGCTATTTGCCTTGTTTTCTTAAATTTCAAATATGTATATATGTTTCCATTTTTGACTAAGCGACCCAAAATCTGTTAGAAATTGATACTAGCCTTTTCGTGGAGAAAATTTTCATGTCAGGCAGGATTGTATGAAATTGGGCCATTTCGCTTATTTTTATTTTAAACGAAGAAGGGATTTTCTTCATAAATTGTTTGTTATAATTGTCTTAATTTTAAGTGTGAAGTTTTATTCGCCAACTTAGAACTTAGGCTTTTAAGATGCGTTTGTGTTTGGATATAGTGCCAACAAACAGAATAAATATTACATGTAGATATTGTCTTCCCAGATAGCGCATATTCAATTCTGCCTAAATTAAAAAAAACAATCTTTTTGCCCACTCCAATAGGTTTAAGGTAAGGGAAAAATTGATATTTTCAAGCACAATGTACACATATGTATTTTTTTAAACAAACTTTTTTGCTGAGAACTTATTTAAATTCCAAAACCCGAATGCCAACTTGAATTAAAGGAACCAACACTGAAGTGAGTCAAAATGAAAATAAAAGAGCACAAATTTCTATGTAAAGCAAAACTCGCTGGGAATTCTACGAGACATCTTCCGGCCATATGACCGGTTATCTAAATGGGAGATCTGCTGTCTTTTAGCATCATATTTTACATCAGCATTGAAGTGATTTCTGAAAACTCTGACCAGTTCTTTTGTGTAACTGTGATTTTGTATCCCTTGTCAACATATGACCTCGGTTGATGTTAACTTAAGGTCGTTGTTTTACTGGCTTAAAATTGAAGGCAAATTTTTACAGCGTTTTTTATGTGTATTGGTTTCAATTTGAGTGTATTGAGAATCGGTCAGTCTAAAAAGGCCTTGTAGGGAAGATAATAGGTTTGTTCGTCGAAAATCCAGCGAGAATTATCACTAAAAATATCAGATAGTAATAGTAATAAATAGTTTTTTTTCCGAGTACCTTTAAAATCATTGGAATTAACTAAATTAATTAAGTAAACTATAACTATTTTTCATTTTAAAATCGCTCCAGTTTGTAAATTTTTAAATTTAACGAACTTGTTTATTCAAATTATCGTCGACAAAAATTGAACCATGTGCCACAATCATATCTTTTTCCTAATTGCAAATTCTTGCTGGCAAAATTTTTTCCGGCTCGAATTTGTAACTTCTCTCCAAGAAATAGTCTTTTTACCTCGTAATTTATTTAAATAAAACATGTGAAATTTAGTTGAAACATTTTAGCCGGTTTTATTTGCCAATTTATGCTTGAAACACAATACCCGGCGAACGGCAAATTTCGCCCAGCAGAGCGATGCCGACGACCAACTTTCGCCAGCTAATTCGCTTACTGAAACACAAATAGAGCGGTATCGAATGCTGTCAGCTGATAAGGTGACCATGTTTCAAGAAGGAAGCTTTTACAACGAAGAGGGAAAATACCAGCAAGAAGAAGTTTAAAATATAGAAATAGTCTTTAAACATAACTATTAGTAAACTTACGTTTTACTAGATTAATCTCTGATAGAAAAATATAAGGTATATTATTTTACTTTTAAACAAAAAGTTACGATAACTTTTAAAGTATCG
>NW_016160016.1:34041-45146 GCF_001687245.7 Rhagoletis zephyria | reverse complement strand
GCATCATATTTTACATCAGCATTGAAGTGATTTCTGAAAACTCTGACCAGTTCTTTTGTGTAACTGTGATTTTGTATCCCTTGTCAACATATGACCTCGGTTGATGTTAACTTAAGGTCGTTGTTTTACTGGCTTAAAATTGAAGGCAAATTTTTACAGCGTTTTTTATGTGTATTGGTTTCAATTTGAGTGTATTGAGAATCGGTCAGTCTAAAAAGGCCTTGTAGGGAAGATAATAGGTTTGTTCGTCGAAAATCCAGCGAGAATTATCACTAAAAATATCAGATAGTAATAGTAATAAATAGTTTTTTTTCCGAGTACCTTTAAAATCATTGGAATTAACTAAATTAATTAAGTAAACAGTATACTAATTTTTCATTTTAAAATCGCTCCAGTTTGTAAATTTTTAAATTTAACGAACTTGTTTATTCAAATTATCGTCGACAAAAAATTGAACCATGTGCCACAATCATATCTTTTTCCTAATTGCAAATTCTTGCTGGCAAAATTTTTTCCGGCTCGAATTTGTAACTTCTCTCCAAGAAATAGTCTTTTTACCCGTAATTTATTTAAATAAAACATGTGAAATTTAGTTGAAACATTTTAGCCGGTTTTATTTGCCAATTTATGCTTGAAACACAATACCCGGCGAACGGCAAATTTCGCCCAGCAGAGCGATGCCGACGACCAACTTTCGCCCAGCTAATTCGCTTACTGAAACACAAATAGAGCGGTAGGTTCGAATGCTGTCAGCTGATAAGGTGACCATGTTTCAAGAAGGAAGCTTTTACAACGAAGAGGGAAAATACCAGCAAGAAGAAGTTTAAAATATAGAAATAGTCTTTAAACATAACTATTAGTAAACTTACGTTTTACTAGATTAATCTCTGATAGAAAAATATAAGGTATATTATTTTACTTTTAAACAAAAGTTACGATAACTTTTAAAGTATCGTCATCATGGCCTTTTTGTGTCGTTGCCGTTAACAGCGGCGATAGAAATAAATCTATCGTCGCGAACAGTCGTCGAGCAAACTTCGTCGTTTGCTTTGATTGCGCGCGTTCTCATATAAATCAGTGTGTTTTAATTATTTCGGCGAACATTCGCGACGAAAAATTTGCCGTACGCCGGTGTTGTGCTTCAGCTTTTAGCCGGTTCATCCAAGAACTTCTGGCAACACTGCATATGATGCTTAAGCATGAAGTACAAACGCAAACTGACCGGCTGCTAGCGGCGCATAAGTTCGGTAGCTGCGCACACACGACTTGTATTTGAAAGCCGAGTAGCTCCCGAAGACTTCCGTGTGCACCACTGGTATACATACATACGTGCATTCAAACATACATATATACATATGTAGGTACTNACGCTGGTGTTGTGCTTCAGCTTTTAGCCGGTTCATCCAAGAACTTCTGGCAACACTGCATATGATGCTTAAGCATGAAGTACAAACGCAAACTGACCGGCTGCTAGCGGCGCATAAGTTCGGTAGCTGCGCACACACGACTTGTATTTGAAAGCCGAGTAGCTCCCGAAGACTTCCGTGTGCACCACTGGTATACATACATACGTGCATTCAAACATACATATATACATATGTAGGTACTCGTACCCGTCATGCGTCGCTTTATTTCTTTTTTCCCTTCCCTTAGTATAGGGAATGATAGAATACAAGATTGCGCTAATGAGAGGATTTTTGAGCGTAATTTTTTCGTGACGTCATCTTGGTGCAATTGCGAGCAGGGATGCCATTTGGATCTAAATCAGTGTCCGCCAAAAAGAGAATTCTCTTAAGTCTTAAAATGAGAATGTATTAGTTATGAAATAAAAAATGAGAATGTGTTGGTGGTGATGCACGGAAATGCGTCATCAACCTGCTTCGCCTATTGTTTGCATGCAACTAAATAAAATTTGTTGCTCTGCTACTCTTTCTGTTGACGTTCGGATTGTGTACGTGTAAGAAGCCGATTGTGTACATGTGAAAGGCCGAATATAGTTCGTTTCCCAGGAAAGTGTTTGGCGGTCACTGATCTAAATAGATCCAATTGGAAACATTTTTAGACAAATTTTTGCGGGATACTTATGTTTTCCGATCAGTATAAATGTGGATACTTTTTTAAATAGGCAAAAATTTTATATTTTCTATAAAGTTTTTTTCGTTCAAAAATCGATTTTAATTAATGACGTTTTCTAAATGTTTTAAAAAGCGCGACTCAAGCGTGATTTTTTTTTGTTTATTTTTATTATTATTATTATTCTTTTAATTTTTGTGAACGAAGCAATGAACATATGAAGAGATCTCACCAAAGCAGTGTAAGGCGCAATTGTTTAGTTAGCTAAAAAGGAACTTTAACCAAGATCTTAATATATATCTATATATAGTAAATATATCTTTCTTCATACCACCTATTTTCATTAGTTAATTTTAAAAGAAAGAAGAACTCAATGTAGTTTAAAATACACTGTTTAAAAAACTAGATTTGATTTATTTAAGGAAATTTTTATAAATTTTACTGAAAAGACTTAAAATACACTCTAAATTTTTTCTTGTTTATTTGCGCATATAACAGAGGTAACCTTTTTCCTCTTTTAATGTGTGCAAATTTGCACACCGTGTAATAAAATTAAACACTGCCTGTTTACTTTAACATATCAGATTAGTCGCAGGAAGCAAAATAACACACAAAATGTTTTAAATAGAGGAAAATAGGAAAATTTATTTTAAGTTTCAAAATTTTTGCAACTTTAAACATTTCATGTATATATTTATGTGTATATTTTAAAGATCTCAAGTTTAAAATCAAATCCTGAACATCTTATACGTATGTATATTTATACAGATTCATGTTGAAAAATAGTTACTTTCAGTATTAGTTTTACACACACTTTTTAGAGTGTACAGGTACAAATGTAAGATAATAATTACAATTTATTATACTTACTTTGCAAAGTACTTATGCATAAAAAATGTAATTTATAAATTGAAATTACTAATCTTTGAATTCTTAAGGAATACAAAAATATATATACACGTATTCCAAGTCCTTAGGGTGGGTTAAATTATGTCCTTTTCTTGNGGAACTTTAACCAAGATCTTAATATATATCTATATATAGTAAATATATCTTTCTTCATACCACCTATTTTCATTAGTTAATTTTAAAAGAAAGAAGAACTCAATGTAGTTTAAAATACACTGTTTAAAAAACTAGATTTGATTTATTTAAGGAAATTTTTATAAATTTTACTGAAAAGACTTAAAATACACTCTAAATTTTTTCTTGTTTATTTGCGCATATAACAGAGGTAACCTTTTTCCTCTTTTAATGTGTGCAAATTTGCACACCGTGTAATAAAATTAAACACTGCCTGTTTACTTTAACATATCAGATTAGTCGCAGGAAGCAAAATAACACACAAAATGTTTTAAATAGAGGAAAATAGGAAAATTTATTTTAAGTTTCAAAATTTTTGCAACTTTAAACATTTCATGTATATATTTATGTGTATATTTTAAAGATCTCAAGTTTAAAATCAAATCCTGAACATCTTATACGTATGTATATTTATACAGATTCATGTTGAAAAATAGTTACTTTCAAGTATTAGTTTTACACACACTTTTTAGAGTGTACAGGTACAAATGTAAGATAATAATTACAATTTATTATACTTACTTTGCAAAGTACTTATGCATAAAAAATGTAATTTATAAATTGAAATTACTAATCTTTGAATTCTTAAGGAATACAAAAATATATATACACGTATTCCAAGTCCTTAGGGTGGGTTAAATTATGTCCTTTTCTTGAAAATGTTTGGTTTTCTTACAAATGATGAGATGGATACGTAAAAAAAGAAAATTGGATACATCTGGATACATTTTTGGCTTGGTCGGTGATACATTTTCTTGGGACGGCGCGGCAACACTGATTGCGAGAGAGAAATGCCAAAACGCATATAAAAATATGTAAAGAATGCAGAAGAATGTGTTAATTTTAATATTACATGGCCCAATTTTGCAGGAATCAATAAATATACAAAGATTGATTAATTAGGAACAGCAATAATTTTGAACATGTACCTAGCCCTTTAAGTAAATACGATTTTTAGCAAATGAAAAAATTGATGTATTAACAGTTACTACGTTTATACGCATGCATTATTTGCAAATAACAATTTGCAAAATAGTAAACTTTGCCGTATTAACGTTGAGTTAATTTTTTATTTGCAAATAACTAAATCACGCAAATAAGTATTAATTAGTGGTACTATTTGCAAATAAGCGCAAGACGCTGCCATCCTTAGGTTAATTTTCTTTTCGATGGTCATCTTATTGCCTTTTTATAATCAAGACGTTGCCATTTTTAACTTTATTTTCCTTTTCGTTGGCCTTTTTATAATCAGGCAATATTAAAAAAGAATTTTTCACCATCGAATAAACAGTGAGTTAGGTATTTGCAAATTATTTTTATTTGCAAATAGCTTACGAATAAACGTAGTAAGTGTTTGCAATTTCATGTAGACCAAAAGGAAGGTGTGAAGCAAAGTGAATTTTTGGACTCGCCATTGTAAAAAGCCATGCAGAGTGCATATTTATATTTGTGGACGGTAGGCAACCACCATAAACTCTACAGCTGTTAACTCCACAACTTTTATTTGATGACTTTTGTACCATTTCCGAGAGGATGCATGAGCGTTAGGGCGTCCCGAAATATTTTTTTTATTTTTCCTAAACGCAAGACCTCTTAAAATTTGTGTAATTAATTGTAGATTCCTAAAATAATTGTTAAACAAAAATGAAATTATATCTTCAGGGTTTTACCGATCATCAAAATTTTGAAAATTTTACCTTTTTTTGTAATTTTTNGTTAAACAAAAATGAAATTATATCTTCAGGATTTTACCGATCATCAAAATTTTGAAAATTTTACCTTTTTTTGTAATTTTTCGCAGTTTTTAATTTCGCTGAACTGAATTGAATATACAAAAATATGCACTTTTTTATTACATTCAAGTATAATGTAAAAATAACATTTTAATTTGCATGCATTGACAAGTTCCCAATCACTTAATGTTTGCTAGGTTTCAACCTGCAAATACCCTCAACTTTCAACATAATTCGACGTGTTTCTTACCTTAACTAGGGAGTGTTTTCTTCAAAGCCACACGGTTTCTTGTGTCATTAAAGTGTAGTTGTGATTGTTTTATTGTTAAAACTGGATTTTGTGAGTTTTAAATAATGAGTCTGAGGCGTAGTGAAACTACTTGTGCTATATTGGGACCTTAGGAAGAACTTGGCGATCGACAGCTACCAACTATAAAGGACGTCATTAAATATATTTTATTCGTAAAGAACGATCTAAAGTTGAAGTACAATGGAAAATATCCATCAAATTCGGATACATTTGCGATTGTTTCTGAAAATATATGCGATATTTGGACCAAAGCTTCGATTCCAATCGTAACAAAGGAACGAATTATTCAATTACAAAAACAATATTTCGAAAAATACCTCATTTGAAAACATACCCCAAAAGTAAAAAAGTGATAGCTATGATAATAAACTGAAATGTTTCTCAGTGTTATCAGAAAAACTCTTCGACGTTGCTGCTTGTACGTGCACTTCTTTCAAATTTTGTTCGTATTTAAAACCTAGGAAAGTTCCCATCAATGAGAGAAATTGCATGTTGGATCAGAGAAATGACAGGAAAATGGTTATTGGCGGAATTGATAAGAAATAATCGACTAGATTAATGAAACAACAGCAGAGACAAATATAAGAACCAACAAGGACAACAAAAAATTCTGTTCTACTCAAGAAACTTGTTCGGACTCAGCCTGTTATGAGGATGCGGTGAGTGAATCTTGTCTACAACATGCCGTCAAAAGAGGCGCCATCAACTTCAACGGCAAATCGAAACACACTGCCGTTGCCTACCGTTGCTAAGGTCTGTGACAGATGCGGCTTATCGTTGCGATCTGCTGCGGCTGTTGCTTCGGCGGTTTTGGCAGACGTTGGCTTGGTTTCTACCAAAGATTTAACTCTGGTTATTGACAAGAGCGGTATCTAAAGCCCGGACCGAAGCCTCAAAAGATATTGGAAGCATCGTTATAAAAAGCATTTACTTTGATGGACGTAAGGAGAGAACTCTGATAAATGAGAAAATAGGGAATCGCTACCGTCGCAAAGAAGTTTTAGAAGAGCATGTCTCAGTTTTGGCTGAACCGGAATCAATTTATTTAGGTCACACAATGCCGAATCGTGGGAGTGGAAAGGAAATTCAGATTTCGATCACAACTTTATTAGAGGGTCTACGTTGGAAGTTAGATGACGTGATTTGCTTGGGATGCGATGGAACTGCAACTAATACCGGTTGGAAGGATGGCGTGATTCAATATTTGGAGCAATATTTAAAACGGCCACTACAATGGTGTGTTTGTTTACTTCATGCTAACGCATTACCGCTCATCGTCCTCTATTTTCTAATTTAGACGGTCCCACTTCTGGCCCTAAAGAATATTCTGGACCTATCGGAAAACAATTGGTTGGCTGTGAAACTAAAACCACCGTGTCTTTCTGTGCGGTGGCTGGTAATTTGCCTGACTTGCCGAGAAATTTGGTCGATGATCTAAGTAAAGGTCAAAAATACCTTTATGAGATGAGTAATGCTGTATCAACTGGTTTCTGTGCTCCTAAGCTGGAAAACCGTCAACCTGGAAAAATGGCGCACTCGAGATGGCGTACTACTGCGAATCGTATACTCAGACTTTAGATAAGTACTCTTCATCCAACATAAAATTTGAAACTGCTTGTCAATTATGTTGTTAAAGCATACGCCCCGATGTGGTTCCTTATCAAGCAAAAACGTTCTTTTAAGGATGGCGCGAAGCATAGTTACCAATTGACGTAGTGCTCTCGATTTTTGCCAGAAAATTTGAAATCTGTTGTGGATCCTGTTACCGAAAGAAACGCCTTTTATGCGCACCCAGAAAACCTACTTGTCAGTATGTTATTTGATGAGAGGGATCACATTCGGGAGCTGGCATTACAGAAAATAATAACAGCTAGAGAAAATGAATCTTCAACAAAACTCAGAATATTCAGGCCACCAAAACTTAACTTCTCGCCCGAGATTACACTGAAATGATTCTATGGGACGAGTGCCTAACTACAACACCGCCTTTTCTTCGTCACATTTCAGACGAGGAGCTAAAAAACATGGCAAAAGATAAGAGCTTGGAAATCGATGACTTTCCTTGTCATACGCAATCAGTGGAAAGGTGTGTAAAACTGGTAACAGAGGCCTCACAACTTGTAACTGACGCTAGCTCTAGAGATGGTTTCATTAGAACTAGGTTAACATCTCGAGCAGAAATGCCAAATTTTGGGCACAAAAATCAGTTTAAATATTAAGATTTTTTTATTAATTGATCGCTTTATTTCGTTTATTCTATTTTATTGTTCTGTAGTTCACTAATTTGCATAATAAACTAACTTTTAAATTTGACTTTTGTTTTATTTTCGGCATATGGTTCATCCTTGTAAAAATGTAAAATTTAAAAAACTTTAACGTTCTGTAGAGCCCTCAAGATAACATATAATTCAAATTTTCTTATGATATTCGTAATATGTGTAAAATTACGCAAGTTTTGACATCTCGTGCGTTTGTGTATGCATCTTGAAAAATGAAGAATTTCATACATTGACGGGACACCCTAATGAGCGTGGCTTCTTTGGAAACAAATATTCTATGTAAGTAAAACATAATTTAAGCTGAACTTTTAAATATATAATAATTTGGGCACTGTTTTGTATAAGGTACGTAACAGCGCGGTAAGATACCGATTGATGCCTGGTGACCTTATCCACTGGTGCATTACCTCATATCAGCACTAAAAATATTATTTTCAATATCTTCACTAGTAAAGTGCTTCATGCACACATAGCTCGATTTGGTGTTTAATGCATCTCCTCGCCGGCAGAACTGCTTCCACTTTTTCGCCAAATTTGCGTCAGTAGGAAAAAAAAAACCTCTATCGCACGCTTTCTTTTTGTTTTCACTATTACACTTTGCCACGGCACACTTCATTTTGCTTTGTAATGTCTCGATAATTGTTTAAAACCACGCAGAAACATTAACGCACATATATTAAAATTGTTATTTGTTTTTTTCGTATGCTCACAATCAGCAATTGCACCAAGATGACGTCACGCACACAGCTGACTCACACACTCATATAACGTTTTCAGTTTTAAAAATTTCACACTTCATTTTTGCGGTACCGCCGCCTAAGGAGTTTCACTCAGGGCTGCACATTAACGTTAATTTTATCAATAAACGAAAATGCGAAATCGTTTTTGTTTTTTACATCGATAATGTTAACATTATGTGTTTACCAAAAAAAAATTCGTTTTGTTAGTTATCAGAAAAATATGTTAACAAGAATTTTGTTTCGTTGATTATCAAAAAAAAATATCAAAAAAGAAAAATTGTTTCTGCAGCAACCAAAAAATTTAATAAACAGACAAATTTTATTATTTGAAGCAATTGCGGAATCAATGGGTCGAAGAAAAGTACTAGTAGCGTCAATGTGCCGTGCATACCATCCAGAGGGTCAATTCTCGTTGTGCGTTATTGCATTTTTTTCGGTGTTAATTTTATACTTTTCATTTCACGATAACGCAGAATGGCAACAATATCATCAGCTGTTTGCTTCAGAAAAAAATAGAATGTGCCGAACTGAACGGCGAACCGTACAGCCGTACTTCAGCATCCTCACCGGCAAAAATGTTTTGAGAGCAAATAAAAAGTTGTCCGGACAAGAACGGTGAACCCGCCTTTGTTTCATGTATGGAACCCATAAAACAATTTAAGGCGAACCGGAGACATGACATTCTTTTTTTACGAAATCCGTCCGACTTGTATATATACATAAGTGTATATATGTATGCTGTGGCATACTAATATTACTACACATACATATGTGAAGTATATGTACAAATACTATATGTAAGTGTAAAAATTATCTGTTATTTTTAATTTTTGTAAAAATGACTGCGACTGCAATATGAATGAATTTCAATTCCATAGTTTTACGTTTATTCAGTTTGTAATTAGCTTTTCAAACTCATATAAAATAAAGACATTTATATTTCTTTGCTTAAAACACACAAATTTACTTGCATTTATAGTATTCGCACTAAAGCAAGACTATAAAACTAGTTAGTTGTTAGCAAATTTTAATTAATGGTAATAATATCCCGGAATATCTCGGGATCCCGGAATTACCAATTTAAGATCCCGAAATGCCGGGATGGTCCGGGATCGGATGCCATAATACCCACACATTTCGCTACACAACTCTCATTACAAGATGCAAATCTATTGCATACAATTTTCTTTTTAAATAATGAAACAAAATAACTACTGATATTTCCTTTTTGATAATCAACGAAACGAAATTTTTTTTGTTAACATTTTTTGATAACTAACGAAACTATTTTTCTTTTCATATTTTGTTTATTGATAATAAGCAAATGAAATTTTTTGATAAGTTGTTTTGTAATAAATAACGAAACGAAATTTTTTTGTTTATATAGTTATGCAGCCCTGCCTTCACTTCAAAAAACATGTTTATAAGTACACTTAATAAAACCATCAAATGGTTTACAAAAACGCCATTATTTTATTAAAACAAAAATATAATATAAAAACTAAAATTTGCTTTAGTTGAAGCTCTCACCAAGGGCTTCTTTGGGAGCAGCAAGGAAGCGCTTCTTTCTAATGACACACAATGTTAAAATACATTGAAGTATGAAATTAGGAAGGGAGCGCTTACTGCTGAATATGGAGCACTCCAATAGAGCTATTGGAGAGCTTATGGCCCCGTTGGGTAAATTAACTTTTTTTCAAAAGGAAATATTTTATGTTATTAATCAAAATGATATATATTTCTGAGCATTGTTAGAAATAAATTTTTTTTACTTTGCTTTTGTACTGCTTCCTTGGGGAGCAGCTTACTTCAGTCCCGTTGGGTACATACACAAAAATATGTACATACATACAAATATATATACAACCATTCAAACACATGTACTTACATGAATACGTTGCTGTCCATAAGTACATACATATGCCCATCAGTACATGAACGAAACCCATTTGCAGTACATGAACGAAGCCGTTGCGTACATATGTACGAATGGATGTAGTTACGCGAAGCACGCTTGCATCATTTATACATATACTAGCTTATACCCGCGGGTTTCACCCCGCGCTTTTATACAAATATGAAAAATAATTTAATGAAGTTAGATTTTATATCTGTACCCATTTCGTTATAGCTCGTTATTTTTAAGCGAGTTAAGGTATTTAGGCCGTTTAAAACTATGAAATTATAAAATCTCGTCTGCGCGCTAGGCATACTTAAGATATCAATCCCTCTAAGTTTACCTTAAAATGGTTCCAGGTATACGACGCGTGAACGTGTAACCTTCTTGGAGGTGCCACGGCGGGTTCTAATATTTCCAACTCAAATTTAGTAATCTGGCATTGATAAAATACCACTTCTCATTACTGTAGCAAATGCCTCAAGAGAGCTTTAGATTATAAGGCCGAACCCGGCTCTACCTTTTCCATTTAATGAAATTTATTCTGTCAGTACGGCACTTATAAAATAAATCTCCATAACAAATTTAAAATACTTCGAGAGATTTTCTATCCTTCCAGAGATATGTATTAAGAAGTTTTTAGTATGTATGGGAGGCGACATGCCTCCTTTTTTAATAACTCACATTTTTTCCAAGAGCATTGATACATTTTGCATACACAACTCCATACCAAGTTCCAGTATTCTTCCATAAACACTTACAGGGATATGTGGCAAGAAAAAGTAAATTTGTACTGGAAGTGCTACGCCACCTTTTCTTATAACCCTAATCTTCTTCCATGAATTTACAATTGATTTTACATACTCTACCATGATCACCTCTAGAGATAAGCAGTATAAAACAGTAAATTTTTACGGGAGGAACCATGTCCCCTTTTCGAATAACGCAAATTTTTCTCCATGAGTAAGGAATTAATTTTGTATACACATC
>NW_016160016.1:15271-27600 GCF_001687245.7 Rhagoletis zephyria | reverse complement strand
TCTTAACTTGTTACTTAGCACGTTGAAAAGGCGAAAAAAAGTTCGCCAAATGTTTGGAGCACATCGTAAATGAGCCACTCGATTTATAACATTTCTATAAACAATTTAATTAAATACTTTTTATACATAGATATGCTGCAACCATGCACTTACTTTCCCAAATTCCATCCTGTTTATCGGCATAATTTTCCAAATATGCCTGCTACTTCATTACTAATTACTAAATTTTCCAACTGCGCCTTCTTTGTTGGCTCGACATATCCTAAAAAGACAAATTTACATTAAACAATAGAAATCGCAAAAGTTAGCAAATAAAATACTCGCTTTGTTTTGTTTTGTTGTCAAATTTCTGAGAAATGTGAATTCACCACGATGCGATACAGAAGAACAAGGATCAAGGGATGTAATTTTAAATAAATCTATTATTCAGTGGCAAGGCGCAGAGCGTTCGGGGCAGCAATATTAATTTGTATCAAATATAACATTAAACGGTGGTTCTAATACATTTTTTGATATTATTAACCAGAGTACATACATTATATGGTATTTCTTTCAAAATTAATGTACCATATGAACTTTTTTTTCAAATATTTCTTAAGTTTCTTTCATCAGTGCTGAAAAGCAACCATGCGTGTAAGAAATTGTGTGCTACCTAAAATTTCACCTCTGGAAACTTTATACCCATAAAGGACTTCACCGCAGTTTTTTTACTGGATATACTGAGATGGAAATTGACGATGTAAGGAAATGTTTACGGCCTTATTTATAAAAAATAACGTAGATTTAGGCAGTTGTTTAATGTGACATTTTCATAAAACTTTTGTATTCAAGCAGCTTTTTAAATCTATGTATGTACTTAAATTTTTATGAAAGTATTATTCTCNAAATAAAATTATTAGTGGCAAATCAAAATTTTGAAAAGTGCCGATTTTCACATTCGATAGTTGGACATGGTAGCGACGAGATGTACGAGCATTTTTTTCTTAGGAGCTGCATACTGATTTAAGCCTTTTTTTTAGAGACGCAAATTTATTTTCCATTTATTGTCCGTAATTTTATATACATTTTTAGTTTTTCTTGAGAGCCTTTACAAATAAAAAAAATTTCGGAATATGTACATATGTACATACATACGAACCATATAACTTGATTTCAAGAGAAACGAATTTTCATTTGGCACGTTCAGAAGGCGCAACAGCTCAGTAACTGGTGCGATTGCACCTTCTGAACGCGTTGTTGCGTACTTCTGATCAACTGAATTGTTGCGTGTTAGATGATTGTAATATTTTTCTGATCATTTGAAAAAACATGTTGGTGCGTACCTTTGAGAGTTGAATTTGACAGCTAACACAGCATAACGATCACTGATTTTTGTTTAGCAACGGTTGCTAACTTTTTTTTTTTGATAACACTGCGACAGCTCAAATTGGTATTGAGTAAAACCAAATGCAAGATAGAGTTTTTCAATTTCATTGATTTTTTTTAATAAATACTAAAATTAGAGGTGTACGAATGGCGAAGAAAAACTTTATCCGATTTTTTTAAATCGAAACTACATTTTTACATATGTACATGCGTACATAAATATATTTAATATGAAATTGAAATTTTCACATCAATTTGCGCTATCTTCAAACCCATGGTTTCAATTGTACGCATATCGTCGGGGTTTTCCCTACAACTTGGTTTTGCTGCAGTGAAGCGACAGAACAACTGACGAGAAAAAATCAGGGCTATCACGGAATCCCTCGTAAAAAATCTACGAATTCAAATGCTCGCTACGAATATGAAAAAATTGCTATCACTGAATCCGAGTGAACTCGAAAATATCGTTGCTAGCTTCGAATGCTGATTCGAAATCAGTTAGTGCAAAGGAAACAACAGACATTTATGTATGTCATTTTGCTCACGCTGCCCAATCAGGCGCAATGGCCGAGTGTGCAAAGCACTAGACTACCAATTGAGAGAGCCGAGTTCGAGTCCAAGTCGTGGGGCAGTGGAGATTTTTTTATTTTTTTGTTTAATTTTTGTTTATTTTTTTAATAAATATTTTTTTTTAGTTTATTTTTAGCTTAGATTTTATTATTTTAAATAGAAATTTTTTTTTTAAATTTATTTTTATGATATTAAAGTAATTAGGTTTATTTCCTAATAAATTGTTGCTAAACTATTATTTCCTCGATTCATGTAAAATATTAAATAATTAAATAGCATCTAGCAGATGAATGCGTGTATGTACATATGTATGTATGTATAGCATTGGTATTTTACGTCTACGTTTACACAAATATACGGAATTATATCAAACTATAACAAATTTGGAGTATAATAAATATTTAATATTAAAAATAATGCAGCTTTCTTCCACTATTTTTAAGATTGAGTGATTTTCAATTTTGTTCCGACAGCATAATCTTGTCGTAGAGTATCTGTACGAATCTTCATTACGAACGGATTCAATGAAGGCTCTACGAATTTCGAATTTACGTTCGTAGATTTCACGAAAATCGAAGCTACGATGGATTCTGTGATAGCCCTGAATATATGCGGACACTTATTTATGTATCTATGCACATACGTATCTATGCACATACGTAGCTATGCACAGACGTATCTATGCACATACGTATCTGTGCACATACGTATCTATGCACATACGTATCTATGCACATACATACATATGTACTTAGGTAAGTATATCAGCATTTTAGTTGAAATTCCACTACATTCCTGTCCTTAGTTTTATTCAGATACCATAAATGCACGATCCAGAAAATTCTTCTATCATTCTTGCCACAAATGTATGTTTTCTTCGAAAATACTCAAGTACTACCAGTAGAGTACTCTACTGTCAAATACGTTTTACTCGCAGTAGTTGCGGAAGGCAAAGTAAATACTCTACGCGTCTTGCTATTGATCAGTAGTTTACGTACGCTTGCAGAAACTGGTTTATGCTTACTCACACTTGACCCGAACGATGAGAGTAAAGGAGGGAAAGTATTTGCGCGGCGATCGGATGTCTTGTTAGGCCCTTTAAATGGAATTGCGCAGGAGTTTAATACATACCTATATATGTATACATATACAGTGAAACCTCTCCTAACAGACACCTCTATTAGACGGATATCTCCCTTGGGCGGACATTTTTTTCTATAACAAGTTTAAAGTATATATTTCGGAACAAATTAACCCCCTCTCTTAAGCGGACACTCTCTTGGCCGGACGCGGACAGTTATTTTGCATAAAATTGACACAAAATATTGAGCGGACGCGAACCTCTTATCAACGGACATCAGTGCGCGCGAGTGACGAAAGCAGCTACAGTAGCGTACTGAAACGACTCGCTTATATATACATGAGATTTGGAAGTTTTTATCCAGACGTCCAATCGACATGTTTGAGATATCGTTGGGAAGGTCTTGCAGAGTGTGTCGAGAAAACGTATTCAAGTTTCATAAATGATTAACCTGATTCTTAAAAATTAGGATAAAGTGTTGCGAAACAAAAAAAGTTTTTGTTGCTTTTGCCGGTTTAAGGGGTCATGTGGGTACACCTAGCATATGTAGTATTATTCTATAGGCTAATACCTTTCAAACGATACCTTATATATTAAGTTCCGGCTACTAGTTGGAAAGATATAGAGGTAAATGTGTTTTGGTTCGTGTCTCCACTACGAGATGCTTTGGTATGTATGTGGCGTCTGTACGTACCTTCATTTAATTTTTTCAAACTTTCAGGAATTAAAGTACAAACAACTAAGAAGGTTTTGTTCCAGGAGGTCTTGATTCGTATGCCTTTGTGGGCGTGGCTGGTGCCGGAAATTCTAAAAAAGGCAATTTTTTAAACTACCACAAAGGCCCCACTACTCAGTCCATGTCGTTGACGTGGATATCGATAGAGGGATCTTCAAACAAGCTATCTAACTCTAACTTTTGTGTTTACAAAATATTAATACGTCATTACGTTATAGCCTGAAAACTAAAAATCGGGCTGCTGAAAATAGAGATTTCGGGCATTTTCTCAAAAACTGGTCAGTCGATTTTATTCTAAGATTTCACGAGTCTAGCCCAGAACCTTAGCTTTCATTTGGTATATAGCTTATATCTGGGAAAACTCTTGTTGTGGAGATATTACAATTCAAATTGAAAAAATGTCGCTCTAAAAAGGATCAAAGGTTAAAAATTAACATATTCATCTAATTTGGATACTTTAAGATATAAAAATAACATACCCGGTTCTCAGAAAAAATTGCCCATTCCCCGATTGCCCCTTAAACCGAAATTCCCGCGAGTTGACAAGTTGAAGGATGCAGTAGCCCAGCTGCACTTAGTACATGGCTTGGAAACCACAATTTGTGTGTATTTTAAAGTTTTTTTCCAGTCTCAATCCGGATAATATTTTCCACCATTTTAATTGTAGTATTTAACCATGCTACATGGGCACTTAACCTACCTGGAACGACGCATACAATATTACCTACAGTTGTACATAAATATGTTTGTATGAATGCATTTAGTTCACCCAATGTGCCGCTACTACTTACATAAAATGTATAAATTGCCACTGAGCAAAACTACTTGAGAAAAAATCATTAGTTTAATAGCACGAGTGCAACACACACCGTACACGTGATAGAAGTAAAACTTCTTTAAAAAGCACAGGTGTGCGCCCCACACCCGGTAGAAATCTTAACAACAATAAAACTACGAGGCAATCAGACGAATACATTTGCTTATTGTATCCAAAGTTGGTACCAAGTTGATACGTTTTTATCATTTCTCATAATTTTTTTTTTTAATTTTTCGAATACAAAGGATATGATCATTCTTTTTCGGTTTATTCCGTATTCGAAAAATTATGTTTCAATGGACACATCGATTTGAATACATAACTTAGATTTAGATAATATTTTTAGCAATTTATTTTAGAAACATAAAACATTTAGATTATTGTTTGTATTTTCGTCGATTTAAAATATGCTACCCCAAAATAATTGACATCAAATAAAACACCTCTTTGAGGTAAAATTTTCGAGTGACTAAAGCTGAACTAGAAACACAAAATTTATGATATCAATTTCGTGACGAAAATTATACGCATTTTTTAACTTCCTTTGAAAAGTACGGAAAATCTTTTTTTTTATTTATTCGGAATGTTATTCATTAATGTTAAGCGTTTTTGCAAAACCTTTTGTTTAACAAAAACGCTTAAAATTAACGATAAAAAAGTGTTGTGTTATAATTCGTAATATGTTTTTTACAGTGTGGAGAATGAAAGTAATCGCACATTCTACGAAACAAGCGCAGATTTTACGAAAATAATTTCGTTAAATATACGAAATATTTCAGTNTCCTTTGAAAAGTACGGAAAATCTTTTTTTTTTATTTATTCGGAATGTAATTCATTAATGTTAAGCGTTTTTGCAAAACATTTTGTTTAACAAAAACGCTTAAAATTAACGATAAAAAAGTGTTGTGTTATAATTCGTAATATGTTTTTTACAGTGTGGAGAATGAAAGTAATCGCACATTCTACGAAACAAGCGCAGATTTTACGAAAATAATTTCGTTAAATATACGAAATATTTCAGTGGATTTTACAAAAATTTCGTAAAAAACTAAGAAATAGCACGAAATNAGTGGATTTTACAAAAATTTCGTAAAAAACTAAGAAATAGCACGAAATTCTTTGGTAAATAGCAAGAATGTGAACCGGATGAAAAATTTGGTCGGTTCGGTTCAGCGGCTCGAACCGTTGTTGCACTTTTGGATTATTTCGTCAAAGCGGGTATTTTGGTCTTTGAACCGGGGTTTCGGTTCGGTTCAACGGTTCGAAAAAGCAAACAAATAACGCGCAAATTTAAGTGGCAAGTGTCAAGTGCAACAACGCGCAAGGTTAAGGGTCAAGTGAGATGCCTTTACATTTGATATTAGGTTTGTTCGTCGAGCAAAAAATTTGTACGAATTTGTACGAATTATCACGATTTTTGCCCAAATCGCGTTCGTGCAGACCAAAAAATTACCCAACACTCAAATATTGTGAGAGCAAAGTGACAGTTCTCTTGGAGAGAAGTTGCAAATTCTTGCTGGAAAAAATTTTGCCAGCAAGAATTTGCAAACACGAAAAACATGTGGTTGTGGCGCATGGTTGCATTTTTGTCTACAATAATTTGAATAAATTAGTTCGTTAAATTTAAAAATTTATAAACACGAGCGATTTTTTTATGAAAAAAGGAAGTAAATAATTGTTGATATAATTAATTTAGTTAATTCCAATGATTTGAACTTAATTCGGCTGAAAAAAATGGTATTCGCAATCGGAATGCAATTGCAACCAGAGTCGATTTAAGAAACCCGACAGCTAGTACGATGAAGAAATTGAAATGTATGTTAAAGAAAGTCAGAACAACAAGAAATATACATATATATCCTGTTTTTGGCCATCCGAAAGAACTATAAAAATTTTTTATGTTTGAAATGCAACCGTGGACGCCAGCTGGCAGCGAAACTTGCAAATTCCTGCAAATTTGCGTTCGTGCAGAAATTTGCAAGTTTCTCAACATGAGAGAGAATTTGAGAGAATTTTTTCTTACTCTCTGATATTTTGAGTGTTGGATAATTCTTGCTGGATTTTCGACGAACAAACCTATTGTCACATAGTAAAAAACCGTGGTGGTGTTACCATGTTTAACAAAAAGAAAAAAAAGTAGGTACATTTATCTATTGAAAATTGGTTGAAACGAACCTTTAAACCTTGAAAGAAAGTGGTTCGGTTTTCGGTTCGGATCAAACATTTGCAGAAAATCTCAGTTCGGTTAATGGTTCAGTTAATTAATAGAAAAAACGGTTCAAAACTGGTTCACGTCCCTGGTAAATAGTGCTAAATTTGTTAGTAAATAGTACGAATACATTTGTAAAATGTACTAAAGATCTGATGTCTCATATATTCGTAGTATGTACGAAAACGGTATTGTACAATCAACGAAAACTTTCGTGGCGGAAAATGACGAAAAATTTCGTGAGATGTACGCAACTTTTCGTTGTATTTACGCAGATTTTATTTTCAGGGTACACTCGGAGGTTTGCTATTGCCTGCGGAGGGGCGACCGCTTTTAAGAAAAAACCTTTTCTTCTAATTTTTTTAAGTATTCCTACACAATTCATGTATTTATTGTGGTATTATTATATTTTTTTTTGGTTAAAATACACATAAAATTTTATTTATTTCATTAATGTTCGGTTTTACATGGAATAATAAGTATTGAGGTGAAGAAATAAATAGTTTTTCTTGCTCAATTATGCCTCACTAGATTTTTTATGCGGTTTTTTAGAATTTTTTAAATGGAGTATCTGAATTTTTGCGGTTTTTGAAAATGCTGGAACGCATCCCCTGTTTTTGTATGAAAGTAAATAACTTTTTTATGCGGATTTTTTTATGCGGCTTTCTGAGGAACGCATGTACCGCATATAAAGAGACCTAAGTGTACATAATATCGAAATCAATAAAGCTATGTACATTAGGGTGGTCCCTAAAATCAAATGAAGAATTTTACAGATTCTTCTATAGAGACTCAAAAAATTAAAATTAATCTATTACCCAAAATCGATACTAACATAATACCCAGAATTGATATTACCATAGTCGAATATATCACACATAAATTTTGGTCCCAATTGGAGACGTTTAAGGTGTGTCGCAAACGGGTTCAAAGACTAGATGCCTCTAAGGACTCAAAAAATTAAAAATATTTTTTTTTTTCATTTAATGCCCAAAATCGATACTACTAAAGTCGAAGATATCACATATAAGTTTTAGATCCGATGAGAGTCGGTTAAGACGTCTTCAAAGGATAATGAGAACTTTGAACCCAGTGCGACACGCCTTAACCGACTTCAATCCGGACCAAAATTCATATGTGACCAGCAGACCAGGCGGACTTCGTCCCGCCTAAAATTAATTTTTTTTCTGAAATATTTTGGTCCAACATTTTCACCAACAATTCACGTGCACAATTTCCAGTGATACATTTATCTGCTAATATTACGGTTTGGTGGTTGTCAGAAGGAATTTTTCCATTGTCGTCTTTAAAAGCGTAACAAAAGTGTATGTTCGTAAAGAAGTTCTTGAAATTCTCCAGTGATCTGGCGTTTCACAGCACGGTTAATCACACAACGAAATACAACCCTTTGAGTTGCGAGTACTATGTTTGCTACAAATTAGCCAAAATTGAAATGCATCAGTATGGTGGTACGTTCCCTAAAATCATTCGCGTTGAAATGATTTTCACAGACACGGGAAGAATCTTCCAACTGAACACCGCAGTGGTTCTCCCAACGAAGTCTTCTAACTTCGCACCTAGGTGCCTTAAAGTATCACACCACTTTAACGTCTTGGCTCTTGCCATAAACAGCGCAAACAAACAAAAATATTATCACAATTCAAAACTATCGCACAGCACGCAATTAAGTTTTTAAGAAAAAATAGAAAATGCCAATTTGAAAATGGTTAAAATTTATTAATCTTTTGAAATTATAATCGGTGTTCAAAAGAGAGAAATGTCAAAATCACTTCTACCTTATTAAATATGTTTTGCCTTTACTTTAAGTTGGCTAAGCTTTTGGTTTTCGCTCAATTTTGTTTTTATAATTTTTTAAAACAAAAGTAGAAACGTTTGAAATAAAGTAAGCTATAAACATTTTTGAATTATTTGCTAAGGAAATGTTTATTTTTCGGCTTTTGCAAATTAAATAAGTTCTCTACAAGGAGGTTTGTTTAAAAAAATACGTGGACATATGTATATGTTATATGGTGTACAGAAATATCCCTTTTCCCTTACAGTTAGGGGTCAATCGATACAAGTAAATACTCGATACCTTTGTTTTGATATCAAGTATTTTTTTACTCGATACCTTTTGGTTCGGTATGGAGGAGGTATCGAAAAAAGTACTCTGTAACGAAAAGGTAATTTCTACTACTTTTATCATTGCAACGGCCACTCAACAAATGCCGCTCGTTATTAGAGTTTTCACGAAAAGTGCGGTCGTGTAGTAGAGAAAGTAGAAATCGCTTGTTTGGAAAGCATTAAAAAAAGGTGTTGTTCATTGGCAGTGTGCCCCAAAAGCTATATTTATTTCATAAGTATTTTTTTTTCATAAATAGTTTGTAAATGATGTTGTGCGCTATATACTTATAGGGGTGACTTTGTGGATAAATGTTGGATTTTTATTTATATTTTCAAATTAGTTTTAGTTACTTTTTTATTATAAAAAATATAGTTCTTTCTATGAAAAAAACCATGTAAATCCAAGTTTCAAACTTTTTAAAAAAATTTAAAGAAAATCAAAGTTTCATCCAAATTAAACACTTTTTATTCAGAATAAAAAGTGTAGAATTTTGATGAAAACGTACTAGCGCAAACCGTATGGCCACCGTATTCCCCAGATCTAGACATTATTGAAAATCTATGGGGATGGCTTGCTCGTAAGGTTTATGATAATGGACAACAATTTGAAGACGAAAATGTTTTAATTCGAAGCATTAAAACGGCCTGGTCTGAAATCTCATTAGGCTATCTAGAGAATTTGTACAAATCCATTCCTCAACGTATTTACGAAGTAATTTATAAACAAGGTGGCAGCACAAAATATTAAGCTTTAAATAATAAATGTAAAAAAAGTACTGTATTTATTATTATTTTTTTTTTCTTATTTGGTTTGTGCTTCTATTCACGTGAACCAATAAATCAAGCACAATATTACAGCTGCTGAAGGTTTACTGCTGTGAAATACCGTTAGATGGAATAATATTTTTATGCGTGATTATTTTCGAGCAAAGTACAGTCTTAACTTGAATTATCAGAAAACATTTTGTTACTAGATCAAATATGGTGGCTTTAATAACCATTTTCTTCGATAAAAATTATTGCCTCTAATCAAGTGAACTGGACTGTATATACATATGTACTCGTAACCGTCATGCGTCGCTTTATTTCTTTTTTCCCCTTCCCTATACTACCTATATTTTCCTTCTCACTCATGTAACGTTTTCAGTTTTAAAAATTTCACTCTCCATTTTTGCGATACCGCCGCCTAAGAAGTTTCACTTCAAAAATACCAATATCGCCGAGAAACATTTTTATTCGAAATCGACTCCAGATCAGCACGATGGTTTTTCTTCAATGGTGAATAAACTGTTCAAAATGGACTAAGGAAAAGTGCAAGAATCAAAAATGTTTTTCTTAAATTATTTGCTTGAGCAAATATTATATTGTAACCCGAGTTCTATCTGAAAACGCTAATATATTTTTAAGGTAAAGTGGGTCGAAATTTCTATAACATTGTAGAATAATTTTATGGTTTTTGTTTACGGCCTCAACCGAATACATATTTAATGTCCAAACGGTAGTATAAATATGTACGTGATAGTCAAGTTATCATCACAATTTTTTCACAGTGAGTTAAAGTTTACATTTTTTAGGTCATAAATTTAATTATGTTGCAGGAAATTGTACGTATAATTTGACTTCAAAAACAATTCTTGCCTTGAGAGACTTATAGTAATACTTAGCGATATTTTTTCTTTGTTTGAAAAATTCTTATTTTTTCATTTATGAAAACATAGTGTCTGAAAAAACTATTTGAATCAAAATTCAAAATTTTAAACTTTTTTTAGCTGACGGCGTTGTCCATTTCTTTCCATATAAAGTATGCCCAAAATTTATTTTCAAATGGAAGAACGGGATTTTCTAGTCTTGAAAGTTGCACTGCTAAAATTTAATGGGCTATAAAACTACATACCTAATATATTTCCAATATTTCTGAATAAAAAGTCTTAAATTTTTTGAGGGATTTTGGTAAACTTTGTTGATTTTTTTAAATTTTTGTACAGAGTTGGAAATGTGGATTTATATGGTGTTTGTTATTTAATATTATTATCATTACGTTTATGCGGCAGAATTCATGAATTCAAATATGTTTCCCTTTATGCATAATTCGCGAATTCATGATATGAAGAACTTTGGAAAAGTGGTTGAGGACTGCTCTACAGTGATAAAATAATACCGTATATCTCTGGGTCATATTATTACAACGTTTTTATCAACTTGCAATGTTGTGTGTCCAGACTACCATTTATACTATAAAAGTAGTAAAGCAGAAGACTCTACATGTCGGCCCGCCAGAGGAAGTTAAATATTGCGCCTAAATATATGCACAATTTACATACGCTACAACGGAGTTGGACGACACGCCATTTCTTAAACTAAATTAGCTGCTACTATATGTATATATGTATGTTTATAACTACTAAACGTGAGCAAACATAAGCTCTGATCCAATACTTTTCGTGAAAAATCCTGTAAAACTGTCAAACAGCAAAATTACGCTCTGAAGTGAGAGTAAAAAGTGAGTAACAACAAAAAGTATCATTAATATTATTATTATTATTATTATTATTATTATTATTAATTTGTTCCGGTAGTACAGAGTAAGACTTAGGTCTTTTAGTAGTACTTCAACAACATATATTATATTTTACAGTAATTGTTTCGCAATCAAATATCTTAAATCTAATTTTTTAATTTATTTATTTTTTTTAACTTAACAATAAGAACAAATATGACTTAGAAAGTAGAGTAGAAGTAGGGAAAAGTAGAACAAAGAGTAGAGTAGAAAGTAGGGAAAAGTAGAACTAAAGAAATTTAGTAGAGAAAGATAGAGACAAAATTTGAAGAACTAATACCATGCAATCATACTGTTTTAAAATAATTGTAAATTTTTGTCCTGTAGTTGAATCTGCTTAATCCAGTCTTTACGGTCTCAGGTAACGAATTCCAGGCCCTAACCGCGTTAACGAAAAATAGTCTGGATGATGTTAGGTAGTTGAATTTTGGAATAATGAAGCAGTTGTGTCTCAGTGACCTTACTGGTATTAGCTTCTCAAACAGATAGGCAGGTATTTTGAATACAGTAAGTTTATACATAAATATACAATTCCTTGCGGACAAATAATTCTCAAGACTACAACCTAGGATCTTTGTGTTCCAGGCAGAAATATGCTCATATCTATCAATCCCATATACGTAACGAGTAGCATTATTAAATGCTACATTGAGTTTATGGCAAGATATTGAATCCAGTTTGCTGTATACTATCTCAGAGTAGGTGATAATTGGCAAAATTAGTTGGAGAAGTAGTTTACGTCGAGTTTCCTGTGGCGTAAATGTTGCAGAGACTCTCAGCTTACGCAGTATAGCCCATACGCTGCTCACAACCCTATTTATATGATCAGTACAGTTAAGTTTAGAGTTGAGAATAAACCCTAAATTTTTA
>NW_016160016.1:7492-11736 GCF_001687245.7 Rhagoletis zephyria | reverse complement strand
ATATACGTAACGAGTAGCATTATTAAATGCTACATTGAGTTTATGGCAAGATATTGAATCCAGTTTGCTGTATACTATCTCAGAATAGGTGATAATTGGCAAAATTAGTTGGAGAAGTAGTTTACGTCGAGTTTCCTGTGGCGTAAATGTTGCAGAGACTCTCAGCTTACGCAGTATAGCCCATACGCTGCTCACAACCCTATTTATATGATCAGTACAGTTAAGTTTAGAGTTGAGAATAAACCCTAAATTTTTAACTTTTTCCGTAAAACTAAGTGAACTGGAACCTATCCACAATTTAGGAATATTATCGATATACACCACACTGTTACATATAGGCAAGACATAAGACTTTGACGCATTTAAACATAGAGAATTATCACTAGCCCAAACAGAAATATAAGGAATATTTTGAAACATAAATACTCAGCGAGACCAATACGACTAGACAAGTGCAACTGTATGTCATCAGCATACGCATGGACATTAACATACTGACAAACAGAAAAAACATCATTTACAAAGAGACTAAATAACAGTGGACCAAGGACAGAGCCTTGTGGACCACCACTATACACAAATCTAGATCGGGATATTNCAAATCACGGTTTATTTTGAAACATAAATACTCAGCGAGACCAATACGACTAGACAAGTGCAACTGTATGTCATCAGCATACGCATGGACATTAACATACTGACAAACAGAAAAAACATCATTTACAAAGAGACTAAATAACAGTGGACCAAGGACAGAGCCTTGTGGACCACCACTATACACAAATCTAGATCGGGATATTGATTTGCTTGATTTAGCCTTTTGCGTTCTACTCTCAAGGTAGCTGACCATGAGTTTCACCGCACTGTCTTTGAAGCCGAAATAATTTTTAAGCTTGAAACACAGCAAATTGTGATCCACTAAGTCAAATGCCTTCGAGAAGTCGAGTAAGCAAAGAAGTGTCAAGTCGCCGTTGTCGAAGTTTATACGAATATCGTCAAATATTTTGACCATTGCCGTTGAGCAACTATGCTTTTGCCTGAATCCAGATTGCAGTGGAGACAGTAGTTTTTTTTCTTGCACAAATGCAGAAATTTGTGCAGCCATTAAGTGTTCGCTAGCCTTTGAAAATGCAGGAAAATGCTAATAGGTCTATAGTCGCTAGCATAAGTAGCATTTGTCTTCTTCGCAACTGGTATAATTATAGCCTTTTTCCAAACTGCTGGAAAGCATGAGCTAGTAAAGCAATGGTTTATGATACGGGTTAGAGGGCTTATTATATATTGAATTACTAGTTCGACGAATTTCAGCGAGATTCCATCCGCCCCTGTAGCATTAGACTTGATTTTTGACAGAGCCTTCAGGACATCAACCTCACTCACTCCCATAAATTGGAACTCATGTCTTAGACTAGCACAAGATACAAAATCTTTAAACACGTGAGCACGATTGGTTTTGTTATTACAACAAATAAAATAGTCATTAAGCTCAGCAACGTCAATCTCACACTCGGGCCTTTCTTTGCCATGCATTTTAAACTGCTTTAGATTGCGCCACAGCTGCTTGGACGGAGTAACTGTAGCAACGCTTTGCTTGTCTTATTATAGCATTAGTTTCATTTCGGATTTTCGTGTAACGGCGCCAAGAAGTAGAAGTAAGAAGAAGAACAAACTTTTGAATTGTACCAGGGACACGAACTATTTACAACATTTACAGAACAAAGTGGAACATGCACATTAAATAACATGGACAAGTTATTGTTGAGGAAGTCAAGTTTATCATCAACAGTAGTAAGAAACCAACAATCATTCCAATTTATATTACTCAGGTCTGAATACAAAGAGTTTACATTCCCCGATTTAAAATCACGATACACAAAGGTAGCACCTTCACAGCATCTAGAGTACAAAAAATTAAATCATGGCCGGAAATAAAATCTACTTGGTCAAATTTAAGAATATGTAAGAGGTCATAGGTTATAAAATAATCAAGAAGACTAGGTGTGGAGTTATTAGCATACCTCGTTGGTGTAATTCCATTAACAACACAGAGTCCTGCTGTTGCCAACTGGTCCTGTAACTTACTACTACTTGAATCATACATTAATAGATTAACATTAAAATCACCACAAATCAGAATACGCTCATAATCTAACACAAATTCAGACAAGTCAACAAATAATGCATCTAAAGCGATACCTTTATTAGGATTATATACACATGCAATTAAGATTTTATTCACGCCATCAGATACTTCAGTGAATATATATTCAGTTTCACAGTTACTCGATTTTGCTAGCAGTTTGAATTTCAGACTTTTTTTGCAGTACACTGCAACTCCTTCCCCCTTTTAAGATAACGATCATGCCTCAATAAATTATAGCCGTTTAAAGATAGGTTGAAATCAGGGAGGTCACTATGAAACCAAGTCTCAGAAACGCAAATAACATCCACTGCAGACTCTTCAAAAACACACCTAGCATAATCCAGTTTTTCATGGCTTAGGCTACGTGCATTAAAATGTACCACGTGAAAACCCTCATTTTGATGGCACAGAATGTCGATAATAATTTTTTTTATTTTCATTAACACCAGAGCCCAATTCATCGAACAGACCCATAATCACAGTACTGAATCAAAACAGAAACAACCACAGGCTAGCAACCAGGAATGTGTTTGCAGAATTGCATGGCATAGAAAAAAATAAGAGCAATGAAGAGAGAGATATGTAGTTATTAAAGGTTTAAGAGAACAGTGCAAATTAAGAAGTAACTCCAGATAAGATGATAAAAAGATAAGAGGAAAGCAGTGAAACCGGGAGATAGAAAAAAATAAGGAAGAGTATATAGAACATAAACACATGTAATTCATTATAGCTATACTAACATACATTAGGTATCTGCAGCAACAGCACTTTTAATGCACTCCATGATTCAATAATACAAGGTTCGATAAACTGACAGTTGTCTCTCTCGCACCGCTCCCTTAGCAGTGGCACCGTGTTGCTTCTTTGCAAATTTACATGGAAAAAGTGTAGCTTTGTTGTGAAATAAATGTATAAGCTTTTGTGCAATGTTTACTTGTATATGAATATGAAGCATATTTAACTGATGAAAACATAAGCCTTGGATGTTTACATCGATCTCATAGTAGTCTTATTTTAATTTTGAGTCATTTTGCAGTTTTTATACAGCTAAATAGCATATAAATTACGTAAATCACGTAGATATATCAATATTACGTTCAACATTTCGTTTAAAATGCCAGATTTCCTGCAAATACATTAGAATTTACAAAAGGAATTTCACTACTAATTGCCTACTTTGCGTACTTTTCTACTACCATTTTCGCAACAAGGGATTGCATTCTTGCCCTTTCTCTGTCCTTCGTAAATGCAACCTTTTGTAAGGGAGTGTCAAACCGCAGCTGTCAATAATTATCTAACCTTGTATTATTGAATCATGAATGCACTCTATGTTAAGCACCTTTAAAGCCTTGCTATTTTGGGCGAACGCGAACATACACATAGCCACGAATGGAGAAAGCAGCAACAATTTTGTTTTCTCTTCTAAGCTGCATTGCGAAGCGCATTAACTCTCGGATGTTTTTAGTGAGGCACTCATGTATGTGTAACTTCCCATCTGATTTGAGTCCAACATCATTGAGCAATAGTGGCCGCTTTTTCACTCTACAAAAGCGAGCCACTGATTTAAAGAGTCTGGAGCGATCAACAAAAGATGCTAACTTAACAATTACTGAAGCAGCAGAGTTATTCTGATTACGCACTCGAAAGGCAGAGCGAACTTGGAGCGCTGGCATATCCAAAGCATGACACAGGCTGTCAAAGGTGTTTTAAATATTTTCACCATCCATGTACGGCAGACCGTTTATGATGAGATCGGTGGAGACAGCTTGGATTTGGCACTCATTAATCTCAGACTTAAGCAGCACAATTTCCCTTTGCAGTTGCACACTCCGCTTAATTTGGACTTCGGCTTTCTCCACCCGCTTTTCCATTTTTCTCATCGCCCTCCTCAGATTCGCCAGCTCAGCCGCTATCTCACTAAACCGGTGCATCACTCGCTCTTCAGAAGTTTTCACTCGTTCCGTGATTTTTGTTAAAAATAGTCCTTCTCTGCAATTCGAGTTGTTCCTCAATACGCTCAGGCCAGGAAGAAGGTGGCGAGCTCTCTTTTTTCTCTGTTTTACCGAGAGGGCTCAAACTGCTCTGCGGAGTAGATACCGTT
>NW_016160016.1:6867-7467 GCF_001687245.7 Rhagoletis zephyria | reverse complement strand
AATCAGGGAGGTCACTATGAAACCAAGTCTCAGAAACGCAAATAACATCCACTGCAGACTCTTCAAAAACACACCTAGCATAATCCAGTTTTTCATGGCTTAGGCTTTGTGCATTAAAATGTACCACGTGAAAACCCTCATTTTGATGGCACCGAATGTCCATAATAATTTTCTTATTTTCATTAACACCAGAGCCCAATTCATCGAACAGACCCATAATCACAGTACTGAATCAAAACAGAAACAACCACAGGCTAGCAACCAGGAATGTGTTTGCAGAATTGCATGGCATAGAAAGAAAGAAAAGCAATGAAGAGAGAGATATGTAGTTATTAAAGATTTAAGAGAACAGTGCAAATTAATAAGTAACTCCAGATAAGATGATAAAAAGATAAGAGCAAAGCAGCGAAACCGGGAGATAGAAAAAAATAAGGAAGAGNAAGATAAGAGGAAAGCAGTGAAACCGGGAGATAGAAAAAAATAAGGAAGAGTATATAGAACATAAACACATGTAATTCATTATAGCTATACTAACATACATTAGGTATCTGCAGCAACAGCACTTTTAATGCACTCTATGTTAAGCACCTTTACAGCTTT
>NW_016160016.1:0-6599 GCF_001687245.7 Rhagoletis zephyria | reverse complement strand
AAAGGAATTTCACTACTAATTGCCTACTTTGCGTACTTTTCTACTACCATTTTCGCAACAAGGGATTGCATTCTTGCCCTTTCTCTGTCCTTCGTAAATGCAACCTTTTGTAAGGGAGTGTCAAACCGCAGCTGTCAATAATTATCTAACCTTGTATTATTGAATCTTTAATGCACTCTATGTTAAGCACCTTTAAAGCCTTGCTATTTTGGGCGAACGCGAACATACACATAGCCACGAATGGAGAAAGCAGCAACAATTTTGTTTTCTCTTCNAAGCCTTGCTATTTTGGGCGAACGCGAATATACACATAGCCACGAATGGAGAAAGCAGCAACAATTTTGTTTTCTCTTCTAAGCTGCATTGCGAAGCGCATNTTGTGAAATAAATGTATAAGCTTTTGTGCAATGTTTACTTGTATATGAATATGAAGCATATTTAACTGATGAAAACATAAGCCTTGGATGTTTACATCGATCTCATAGTAGTCTTATTTTAATTTTGAGTCATTTTGCAGTTTTTATACAGCTAAATAGCATATAAATTACGTAAATCACGTAGATATATCAATATTACGTTCAACATTTCGTTTAAAATGCCAGATTTCCTGCAAATACATTAGAATTTACAAAAGGAANGAAGAGCAATGAAGAGAGAGATATGTAGTTATTAAAGATTTAAGAGAACAGTGCAAATTAAGAAGTAACTCCAGATAAGATGATAAAAAGATAAGAGGAAAGCAGTGAAACCGGGAGATAGAAAAAAATAAGGAAGAGTATATAGAACATAAACACATGTAATTCATTATAGCTATACTAACATACATTAGGTATCTGCAGCAACAGCACTTTTAATGCACTCTATGTTAAGCACCTTTACAGCCTTGCTATTTTGGGCGAACGCGAATATACACATAGCCACGAATGGAGAAAGCAGCAACAATTTTGTTTTCTCTTCTAAGCTGCATTGCGAAGCGCATTAACTCTCGGATGTTTTTAGTGAGGCACTCATGTATGTGTAACTTCCCATCTGATTTGAGTCCAACATCATTGAGCAATAGTGGCCGCTTTTTCACTCTACAAAAGCGAGCCACTGATTTAAAGAGTCTGGAGCGATCAACAAAAGATGCTAACTTAACAATTACTGAAGCAGCAGAGTTATTCTGATTACGCACTCGAAAGGCAGAGCGAACTTGGAGCGCTGGCATATCCAAGGCATGACACAGGCTGTCGAAGGTGTTTTAAATATTTTCACCATCCATGTACGGCAGACCGTTTATGATGAGATCGGTGGAGACAGCTTGGATTTGGCACTCATTAATCTCAGACTTAAGCAGCACAATTTCCCTTTGCAGTTGCACACTCCGCTTAATTTGGACTTCGGCTTTCTCCACCCGCTCTTCCATTTTTCTCATCGCCCTCCTCAGATTCGCCAGCTCAGCCGCTATCTCACTAAACCGGTGCATCACTCGCTCTTCAGAAGTTTTCACTCGTTCCGTGATTTTTGTTAAAAATAGTCCTTCTCTGCAATTCGAGTTGTTCCTCAATACGCTCAGGCCAGGAAGAAGGTGGCGAGCTCTCTTTTTTCTCTGTTTTACCGAGAGGGCTCAAACTGCTCTGCGGAGTAGATACCGTTTGGCGTGTGACTTTACTACCTCTTGTTGACATTTTTTCGAGATTTTATTTGCAATTTAAATTCGAATTTTAATGAATTCTATGCACACACAAGTTGGCCGCTGTGGTGTAGTGGTAAGCAGTGCGCGCTTCCACTCCGCAGCACCAGGGTTCAAACCCAGGTCAAAGCAACATCGCAAAAATATAGAAAAAGGTTTTTTCTTAACAGCGGTCGTCCCTCGGCAGGCAATGGCAAACCTCCGAGTGTATTTCTGCCATGAAAAACAGCTTCTCATAAAAATACAATCGCCGTTCGGAGTCGGCGAAAAACCGTAGGTCCCTCCGCTTTGTGTGACAACATCAAGGCGCACGCCACAAGTCGGAGGAGAAGCTCGGCCAAACACTAACATATGTGTAAGCGCCAATCAATTATTATTTATTATGCACACACAAAGTATTGGTATCAAAACTATTAACTCAGCAACGGATGTAAAGAGAGTTCTTTGAGACCAGAGTTCACCACAAATGCAAATAAACTGGCGACAACTTGAAATAAATTAGAAATAACTGCAGCGCACCAAAAACACGTCTACTCAGCTTGATACATTTATGATTGATGACTCAGCTTGATACATTTATGATTGAAGTACGGGAACAAAAAACCATTTTTCCTGTAAAAACGTCAAACAGTGATGCTTGACACTTTTCATGATTTTACCAGAAGAAAAAGTTCGGGTAAAATCTTGCAACTTCATTCTCTACACAACTCTCCATAAGTCGCTCTCATTTGGAGGATTTTGGAGTACGGGAAAATTTTTCCTGCAACTTCCTGCAAGTTCGTGTAAAATCCTGTAAGTTCATGGAGTACTGGATCAGAGCTATAATTTTGCTTGCATAGTCTTCTCATCTTTTTTCACTGCAAGTTGAATTATTTTAATATCAATTGCAAAATTTTATACAAACAAGACTAAAAAGTAGAAAAAAATAGAATAAAAAAACGTTTCAATATACAACGATTTTATAAATGGACTAAAAATTAGAAAATTTAATTTTCAGTCCCATAGAATTTGTTTTGATAACTTTTGATTTTGAAATTTTAGCAAAAGTCATTATAATATGAACAAAAAGTTTAAAATTTTTTGGGGTAACTTAAAATTCGTTGAAATTTATAATTTTTGTACGAAGGTTGAAAAGTGGATTTATATGGTTTTGGTTAAGTAATGCGTTAGACTTTTATAAAAAAAAAAACTATGAACATTAATAAACAAAAGAAANTTGCAACTTCCTGCAAGTTTAAAATTTTTTTGGGGTAACTTAAAATTCGTTGAAATTTATAATTTTTGTACGAAGGTTGAAAAGTGGATTTATATGGTTTTGGTTAAGTAATGCGTTAGACTTTTATAAAAAAAAAAACTATGAACATTAATAAACAAAAGAAAAAACTAAAACTGGTCAAAATATCACTTAACTTAATCAGCTGACCACAAGGGTATATAGAAAATGGACGAGTTCGCACATCCCCCCCACGCAGGGTAGGTACACCTCAACAAACCAGGGACCCAAAATAACCTTTATCACATTTTTCAAAAATAAAAAAGTCAAGGAGGAACTATTGTTGTAGACAAGATTTTTCAAAGTTCTTGAGGTCCTCAGGACATTCTCTATAAATATCCTTCGTGCCCTTTATTTTCCCAACTTTTTGAAAAAAGTCCAATATAAACGGTTAAAATTTGACTTTTATTTTTTCAGTCAAATAATAACGGTTAAAATGGACTTTTATTGTTTCCGGCAAAAATAAAAGGCTTGGCTCAATACCGAAGGAGCCTACAGTCTAAATAAAGTAAATTTGGTACCAATCGATTTGTTTCGACTTTTAGATTTCAAAAATATATAATTTGGTTTATTGGGCCTCTGCGATTCAAAAAGCGACACAAAAACTAGCTGAAGTGTGATTCACTTAGGTATACATATGTGCAAAGGTTCAGCGTACTCGCACAAACTTTTCGTATAACAAAAAATCATTGCTAGAATATGAAATTTACATACGAATAGTAATATGGTTGTTGTTTTGCTGGCCCGAACAATTCGTAAGCAAAAAAGTACGTAAGCTTTGAAAAAATCCTTAAATAGCAAAATAAAAAAGTGTGCATTTAAGTGTTGAATGAAGTGGTTATTAACTACCAATATAAAGGTGATTAAAAGAAAAAATAACTTGTAAGTGCTAAGGTATAACCTTTATATTAGGTAAGTTATAATTATTACTCATCCAAGGTGTTGTCAAAATAAGTTAAGAACTTGTTAAAGGAAGTCAAGGATTTAACAAATTGCGTAATTTCCAAGTTTCAATGAAATTTCTTCGTGAAAACAATGAGTTAAAAAATACTACATTGTGGGAAATAATGCATAGTAAAATCAAATAATATGTATTTCTACGCAATGTTAATACATACTTATTAAAAAAATATTTTTTTAATGGAAATAGTTAATACTGCGTGCATATTTGAATTTGTACCCTGCAAAAAATGGGACTAATCCAGAATGACTCCGGGAGAAATCGCAGAGGAGCATGCGACTAATACCACTTTTGATCTCTGTATATGGAATGAACTGATCGCTTTGGTTCGAGCATGTCCTATGAAGAGACTAATTGTTCACCTTTGTACCCGAACGGGTATAAAAAGCGAGAAGTCACTTTTAAACAGCTGAGATTCGAACCGGGGTGCTAAGTTTTGTTAGGCGAATACTCTCTCTGTGTGCCAACGCCGCACATGAAATTTCATTGACTAAGTGCGTACATATCATTAAATCGTTAATAGTATACGTTAGAGATGAGTTGGGGACTATCTCCAATTATACGTATAAGGGATGAGTCGAGACTAATTGACCTCCATTAGTACCCGTATGAGACTAGTTGGGACTAATTAATGCCCAATTGTATCCGATTGAGAGTAATCTCGGAATACTCTTTTTAGAGATTAGTCGCACTACTTTTTGCAGGGTACCTATTAAAAAAAAACGTATTTTAATGAAATGAAAAGTATAGAGAGCTCAGAGTTAGAGTAGAGAGAGAGAGAATTGTGTTGACACATACACATATGCAGTTTATAGACATACATATCTACATATGCACACACATGTTTATTTGTACAAACCCTGCAAACCATTTTTCCGAGTATTTTGCATTGTAAAGAAATTTTAAAGAATTCGTTAAGATTTAACTCGATTTTTTGCCGAATTTCTAACATGAAATAAATTACGCACACTTCCATTCTTTTACAAAATTTCGGAAGAAAATCTGTGAAGCAACGAAAATAATGGTGCTATGTGAAGAATATCTTTCAGAAATTTTCCAGAATTTTCTTTATTTTTCGTACAGAATTTCTTTACGAGTTCGTGTCAACCACTTCATATAATTTTCTTTGAAAATTCGTAAAAAAAATCGTTATAAAAATGAGATACTCCTAACGACTTTCTTAAGATTTCGGGAACTTTGGTTTGCAGGGAATGCACTAATCGAGAGCTGTGGTGTTGATTCAAATTCAACATTTGAAAGCACATTTATATGTCCGGCTGTAGCCAAGTGGGCAAAGATGCTTGCCAGAATTTGTAAATTTCCAGATTGCTGACGGTCAGGGTTCAAATTCCATTTCAGGCAACATATACATTAATAAATATTTAATTTTTTGTTTGTTTTTATCTTGATTACTCACTTCACGGATGCTTTTTCAGACCGAACGGACCTATTGGTTTAAATAATGTGCGTAATACTCTGCTTTTGAATACGTTTTCATTTGATAAATACGTTTTTTATTTGATTTTACTATTTCTTTCCCTCAGTGTACTAAAAATTTCAGTATCAAAATCAGAAAAAAAAATTTTTTAAAGCTTCGCCAAAGTAAAATCATCAAAAAATTATCTTATTTATAAGATATATTATATACTAATAAAACACATACTTCCTTATTTGTTTTTAATTAACACTGTGAAATAATGAAAACATACTGTTGCTTAAATGGCGAAAGAGTAATCCATCAGCTAAGTATAATAATATGGCCACAGACTGTATAAGTTTAGGAAGACTTTAACCTTAAAAAAAACTTTGAGATATTTTCACACAATGCTTTAATTTTATTATTACCCTGTTTATACCTGCGCGAGAAACGTGCATGGAATTTAAAGTTAAGTTACGCAAAGAATCTCGTCCGTCAGCATCTACTTCCAGTCAAACTCGAGCATTTTGCACAATATGTGCAGTGAGTCTTCTTCCTAAGAAATTTTAATTGCAAAAACATGCAAAAAGGCAAAAGTATGTGCAAAAATATAAGTCAATTTATGATAACTAACTCCCAATGAAAATTTCGCAGTTCACTAATGGTTCGGTAGCACATCAGGCTAAAAATGCAGAGATAAAGCTATGTGCGTTTGCGGCGAAGCACAATATTGCATTTGATCACTTATCACTGATAAGTTATCAGTGCTGTTGAAAACAGTGCACTGCAGTGTTCAGTGATTCAAGAATTGCATCACAATTGCACACAAAAGATATGTACAAATAACGCATAAGTATATGCAATATATGTTTTAAAGTAATATTTTTATATTAAGAATATTACTTGTTTTTGTTTTTTATGGCCTGATAACAATTATATTCAAGAATTCTTTTTTATATGAAAACCTACTGTGGACAAGCAACAATATTTTTTTTTTTACCAAATGGTAGAAGTGATAGCTATTTCGGAAATCAATACATTTCCTCATAAGACTTCTTTCAGTAGGATTCGGACCGACGATCCCACTGACCCAGCCAGTTGCCTACGCACTGTGCTCAGTTCGCCTTGTGAATTAATAAAATAATAATATATTATCGCAAACGTCAAGCTGTGAAGTTCTACTTATTTTGTGCCTTGATTTTTGTATTTTGCAAAGTTTATTGTGCTAATTTTGAGTAAAAGTTGCTATAAAAAGTGCTTACGAGCATCTTAGTGT